>NC_091837.1:88932624-89233695 GCF_037783145.1 Equus przewalskii | reverse complement strand
CTTACTCATAGGCTCTGAGCAGAAAGGATCTCAGGGACCTGGGAGAAGGGAGAGGAGGCAGACAGCTCAAGATTGGTAAGTGCAGGGGTAAGAAACCCAGCTGAGGGCAAGGGGCCAGCAGGGGCCAGATCAGGGCAAGCGTCCCGGTAGGCTGCAGCAGGTTATCCTAAGGGAAATGGTGAGAAGGATTTGAGCAGGAGAACGGTGTGCTCAGGTTTATGTGTGAAGAATCCTCAACTGCTGTGTGACAAATAGATTGGGATTCATACAAGAATGAAATCAGGGAAAGCTGTGTGGAGGCTGACAAAATAGTGGCTTTGAAATGACAGTGGCCTTGACCAGGGCTCTCTACTGAAGGTAAATTTTGGACTTGGCGATGCATTGAATGAAGGATGAGTGAAACGTCTTTTGGCTTGAGTAACTGAGTGAGCCGTGAGGAGATTTACTGAGACGGGGAATACTGGCGGAGCTGCTGGGATATCGGGGGAAGTGAGAAGGGTTGGGGAGGGCAAGCGTTCATTTTGGATAGATTAAGTTTGAGATGCCTGTGAGTCAGGAATAATTGAATTCAATAGGCAAGGATTGGGTTTCTATCTGCAAGACAGGAATAGCAACGCCAATGCCAACTGAATATTCAAAATTTGTTTTTACATGTATTCCCTTCCCCGGGGCTGTGTTTGATTAGGAAATTATCAATATTTATCTATGTATCTGTGAAAAGCAATTTTTTCTGGTATATTTTTCTTTATATATATTAAAAATCAATCTGGCCCTAGAAATGTGAGTCAATTTATTTATTTAATTATTTTTTAAGATGACTACATAATTCTATTTTGGTCCATGATGGATAATTTTATAGCTAGCTCTATGAAGACAATTATATGTAGTTGGTTTTTCTTTTTAATTTTCAGATTCTCAGGTAATAACTCTAGGTCTCATGGGCTTTACTTGTAAAAGTTGGCCCCATATGTGAAAAAAGAGGGCTAAATAAATTAACATTTTAAATTAAAAGTGTTATAGATATTAAAGACCCAGATCTGGGATCCTAAATGTCATTCTCCAATAAATACTATTTTTCAGGGCTCCTTGGAGAAATGACTGATTCTCCAGCTCACACAGGAAATGTATATGATGAGCCTGGAGCATCTCGTAGTACCAGAAAGCAAGGAAATGCCAAAGTAGATATATATATATATATATTTTAGAGAAAAGGAATGAGGACCATATCAGAAGGACATAAGAGCTAACATAAAAGAGCCCCAAAATGGCCAAAGCTGGAATGATTTGAACAAAAACAAAAACATAGACTAAAAAAAATAAACTAAAAAGTATTGGAATGTAACACAAAGAATAAAATAAAAATTCATGTATCTACACTCATATAAATAAGTGATTGAATGAATGAATAAATGCAAAATGAATGAATAAATACATAAATACATAAATGAGGGTGAAGTGACAAATCTTCTTTACAGAAGAATACCAGTTAATGAATATAGAATAAAAGAGGGAAATGCAAATAACCATTAGAACAGCAGAGTAATAGCTGCTAAAGGTAATATCAATGGGTGAAAGCTAACATGTGTGGGCAAACCTTTAGATATCTCTGTATATTCCAAGTGTCTCCCCCCAAATATTTATCAATTGCTGTGTCCGTTTTGTTTGTTTGTTTGCTTTTTGTTTTTGCTGCAGAAGATTCACCCTGAGCTAACGTCCATGCCAATCTTCCTTCATTCTTTTAGTAAGTGGGCGGCCAGCAGAGCATGGCAGCAAACCGAGTGGTGTAGATCTGCGCCTAGAAACCAAACCCAGGCCGCCGAAGTGGAGTGCGCTGAACTTAACTACTAGGCCACGAGGGCTGTCCCTGTGGCAGTTTGAACAAATGTCTGACCTCCAGAATGTAGAGCTTTACTCCCCTTCCCTTGAGTGTGGGCTAGATTTAATGACTATCTTCTAAGGAACAGACTATGCAAAGAGAAAACCAGTCACTTAAGAGAACAAAAGCCTGGCAGACGCCAACCTAATCAAGTGATGGATGTTGACATCACAGTAATCTGTTGTGCTGATAGCATTTACTCTGCTGATATGATGCCAGGAGATGGGCACACCACTTCTGAGGCATTCTCATCCCAAATCTACAACCTCAGTTTAATGTCTAGGAGGAAACCTTAAACAAACCCAAGTGGAGGGATATTCTACAAAATATCTGAATGCACTCTTCAAGGGTGTCAAGGTCGTGGAAGACACAGAAAGACAGAGGAATGTTATGGGTTGGGGCATTCTAAAGACACACAATGACTAATGCAAAGTGGTGTCCTGGATGGGATCCTGGAACAGAAAAGGCATATTAGTGGAAAAACGAGGGGAATCTGAAAAAGTCTACAGTTTAGTGAAGATTACTGTTTTGATGTTAATTTCTTCATTTGGTAAAAGTGCTTTGGTAACGTAAGATGTTAGCATTAAAAGATACTGGGTGGGGGCTGGCCTGGCTGTGTAGTGGTTAAGTTTGTGCACTCTGCTTCCATGGCATCGGGTTTGCAAGTTCAGATCCTGGGTGCGGACCTAGCACCACTTGTCAAGCCATGCTGTGGTGGCATCCCACATGAAAAAGAGGAAGACTGGCACAGAAGTTAACTCAGGGCCAATCTCCTTCACACACAAAAAGACACTGGGTGAAGGGCACATGGAACTCTACTATTTTTGCATCTCTCCTGTAAATCTAAGATTATTTCATAAAACTATGAAAAGGAAAAAGTATTAGGAACTGAGATTTTTGTAGATTTCCCTAGCCTATGAGCTGACTGGAAAGAAAGATGTTGAAGGCGATTCTTATGAAAAAATTATTATACACACTCCTTTTTTTCTTTAGCCTTGTTTTTAGTATGTCACAATGATCTTTGGAAGGATAGCTATTTTATAAAGGGTGACGCTGTACGCAAACTGGCTTTGGACACCCTAGGGATAATACGAATAAGAGTAAGGTGTACATGTGGCTCGGTTCCTCCTGTAGTTGTGGTTTGAGATTCTATATTAACATGTGGGCAGATGATACAGAATATAAGCCATTGTAAACTAGGACCTACCAGTCTAGGATAGCTCGTCACCCAAGTGACTAACATTTTTCATTCAAATCCATGAAACAGTGATGATAACTCTATAATTGTTATGAGAACTGAATTTCTAGATCTTTCATCATTAGTAAATTATCAGTCCTTATATTTCACTTTCCACTACTTCTTGTCAACACTTGACAGTGTTGCTTATTTCTCCTTCCTGAAACACTTTCCTCTTGTTATTTCTTTTTGAGACCCCCACTGGCCTAGATATTTTCCTAGCTCACTGGCGCACCTACTCAGTGTGGTCCCCGGCCCTTCCTCCTCCTCCTGACCTCTACATGCTGCAGTCCTCCGGGACCCAGGCTCCAGTCTCTCCTCCTCTTCGCATGCACCCACCACAAGTGAGCTCCCCTTGTCCCATAGGTTTAAGGATAATCGGAAGCTAATGAAACCCACAGCATATCTCCAGGCCCAGCCTCTCTCCTAACCCCGGACTTGTCTATCTGATGGCACATCAGACATTTCCACTTGCCTATCTAATTAGCACTCAAACTAGATTTATCCAAAACTACACCTTACTTTGTTTTGTGACCAAATATCAGCAGATCCTGCTTCCTCATTTTGTTTAGGCAAAAGCTCAAATACCTCTTCCAGAATCTTTCTAAAGATAACACCCGTGTCATTATCTCCTTATTCTTTGCATTTATTCCAAGGACTTATCATGACCTGCCATTGCATATGTGTATTCATGCTTGTCTCGTTGTCTTTCCTCCATAAAAATAGAAGTGCCGCAAGGGCAGGTGTTTGTTCACCTCTTGAATCCCAGCATCTAGAACAATGTCTGCAACATAAGAAATATTCAAGAAATATTTGTTCAATGAATATAAGTGTGAGTAAATGAATGTTGTATGAATGAATGAATCAATCAAAGTCCTCAGCCTTCTTTTTTAATTTACATAAGCATGATCTTTCTAACTTTTATCTATCTATGTGCATTTTTGTGTACCGTATTACTTTTGGGAGCTCAAAGAATCATATCGAGATTTGGTTATTTCTGTACTTAATGATCATTCCTACTGGAAACCAATTCAACAGCGAGAAAATCCCCCCTCAATTTTTTTCTATAACAGCATCTCCTTCACAAAGCTTTTCTGATTCCGTCATATATAATTGTCAGTCTCGCAATGCTTAGTATATAACTTGATTGTTGTACTTATTGCTGAATTCTAATTATTTATTCTACTTATTTATTAATACTTTTGTCTCCACAAAGAGACCTGAAGTATTTCAAGATCACAAACTATTTTATTTATTTTTCATTGGGGAGCTTAGCAGAATGGCTATTATGTGTTGAATAGACCTGTTCCTCCAAGTACCTCAGTTGGTGGTTCTAAGTGGGGATGTCCGTGCCAAGGATTGTGTACAATAATCCATTGGGGTTGGGGGAGGTAGTACGAGAACTTCTCTTAATACTTATTGTCAATCTCATTTTTAAATTTCTATTTTGTATATAATTTGTAGCAGTAAAGTATATCTATATAGTAGTACACAATTCACAGTTTATAAATGCATATTTTGAGAGTGGTTGCTCAATTCTTTTTTTCTGTTAGAGATGTGAATATGATCAAAATATTCGGAGGCTGCTGGAACAGACTGTGCCATGATTGTGTGCAGGCTCCGCCAGTCTGTGAGTATGGGGTGGGGTCCCACTCAATGTGATACCCAAGCCGGACCCTGGCCAGCTTTGTGGTGGATCTTCTTCCTCTTCTTCATCTTTCAAAACGCCTCTGTGTGCCTCTTGGCAAGTCCCTGAGACGCCCTCCTCATGTTGTTTACCCTGTGTGCCCTCATTCCCAGTCGTGATCTCTCCTGCCGTCTCCCCAGGCCAATGTTCACTGTCCCCAGAGCTGAGTATTTGACCTTGCTCCTGCTGTGCTCATCTCATAGGCTCCAGGCACAGTGTTAACATTACCCTCAATAGAAGATCTGAAAGCCATGTCCTCCGTGGAGTTAGATGGGTCTTGGGTTCTATATGGACGCAGGGAGTGGGACCTTCAACAGAGACTGCCGAACATACATTCTCCACTCTCTCGTTAACAACACTACCAGTTTTACATGAGGCAGCTGTGAAGTCAGCTAAGATTACCTTCCCTATTCTCTTGCAAGTAGATATGAACAAATGCTTAAGTTTTAGCCATTTCAGTGTAAGTGAAAGCACTGTTTATGACATTGGGAAGGATGAGTTAAAAGATGCTAAATCATGGGGCTGGCCCCGTGGCCGGGTGGTTAAGTTTGCGCGCTCCGCTGCAGGCAGCCCAGTGTTTCGTTGGTTCGAATCCTGGGCGCGGACATGGCACGGCTCATCAGACCACGCTGAGGCAGCGTCCCACATGACACAACTAGAAGGACCCACAACAAAGAATATACAACTATGTATGGGGGGCTTTGGGGAGAAAAAGGGAAAAAATAAAATCTTTAGAAAAAAAAAAAGATGCTAAATCATCACTGTGGTATGCTTCTTTTTGCCCTCTTTCTTTCTCATCCCTAAAGCTTGGAATTTAGCTATAATGGCTGGGAATCCAGCAGCCATCTTGTGCCATGAGTTGATCTAAATGATGGAAACAAATGCTGGGATGGTTGAATGGAACAACCATAGGCTGGACCTAAATGAGATGTGAGAACCTCCATACTAGCCATAGATTGCTGACCTCCAGATTTACCTTGCATATGAGATAAAAACTTCCTGGGTCTTTAGCCATCTTATTGTATTTTATGTTTTTATTAAATGTAACAGAACCTAAGTCTAAATGATGCTGGCCATCTCCCAATTTTCTGTATACTGGATTTGACAAGCATGTCATATGCCCACTCTCAAATATCTCTTCATAAATCCAGCCCATTCAACTCTTTGGTGTGTCCCTTATTTCCTATGGGGCACTCAAGCTGCTTCCCCACATTTGCTACACCCTTCTTAAAGATGCCCAGCTCCACAAGAATAAGCAATAATTAAGGCTTAGTGAGAGCTCAGTTCATACATTGCCCAGGGACAAAGTTTCTGGGAACCAGATCTTGGGGGGCCAGGGGTGAAGAGAGAGAGCGAGAGAGAGACTGAAAATCACAGAGAGAGAAGGTAGAATGGAAGGAAGGAAGGAAGGAAGGAAGGAGAGGAAAAAAAGAATCCAATTTATTTTACTAACTGAACTTAAGACTTGGTGTACGTGTGTGTCTATATGTGTATGTGTGAAAAATTCCATCTCTAGATAAAGAAAATGCTAACAATTAAGCAATTCAAAAAGCATAGCAAGCAAGCAAACAAAATACTTAGCAATGAGGGTTTTATTAGTTTTTGGTTTTGGTTTTGGCTTTTCATTTTGTTTGTTTGGTACAAGTTTGTATTTTAGAAGCTGCTTCTTCCTCATCAAGCTTCTTAAATCTTAAGGTGAGCTGCTCTCCTATAATACAACTCTGAGTATAGAGAAAATGAAGAGTACACTTGTTTTCCCCAAAAGGCATTGGCAGAATTGAAGAGAGAAACAGATTTTTCTAACCATCATACTAGTGTTCTTTGTGTTCAATTTTTGGAAGTATGTATTTTTATTCCATCATTTTATGAAGACTATTGGTGAAATGGATCCAGCTAGTGAATGAGAGAAAAAAAGATGGCTATCTTGATCATACCATTGAATGTTAGGGAAGAAATGGAAGTCCATCTTTAGAGTAAACGCAGCCGGATCTTGTGCGGTTGCCTTGCCAACAAGTTGATAAAGCTGCTATGCTGGCCGGTGGAGAAGAGGCTGATTTTCACACTTCCGAAGTGTTAAAGCAAAAGTGGGCTTTATAAATTTTTGAAAATGCATCTCTTTAAAATATTTCAAGATTTAGACAGAAAGTGGAAACCACCTGAATGTTCATCAACTGGTGAGCGGATAAACAAAATGTGGTATATCCACAAAGTGATATATTATTCTCAATAAAAGTGATGAAGCACTATCCACACTGCAACGTGGATGAAATATGAAGACAGTATGCTAGGTGATGGAAGCAAGACCCAAGAGACTGTAGATATTGTGTGATTCCGTTTATCTGAAGTGTCCAGGGTATAGCAGAGATGGAAAGTACATTAGAGGTTGCGTAGGGCTGAAGGTTAGTAGAAATGGAGTGGGGTGCCTATGCAGTCCAGGGTTTCTTTTTGAAGTGATGGAAATGTAAATAACTTGGATTGTTGGAGTGGTTGCACTATTCTGTGTATATACCAAAAAATATGGAATTTTATGTGTTTAAATGGGTGAATTTTATGGTGTGTGAATTATTTCTCAATAAAGATATTAAAAAGGGGACAATCAGACAGAAATTTTTTTTTAAATAATGCAAGACTAACTTATTGAAATAAAAGTAATTTTCTTCCTATATCAGGAATGAATTGAGTCTTATTTGTTGCTTAAAGCTTGTATCATATTGACTATAAAGTGATGATATAGTTGACCACAGCTAACCATCTAAATTGTTCAATCTGGCTAAATTGGTGGTTACAAGATGAAAGAGCAGATCTTTTCCTGTGGAATAACAAGTCCATTTTAAAATAACACCCTTCTGCTTAATTTAATGAGTGTCTTTTTAAAGGATAAAGACCAAACCCCTAAGTTACCTAAATGTGCACCATGCAGCACAAATGGAAATATATTTCTGTAAGTTCCATATGAATTACTTAGTGTTCAGACAGGGATCTGATTTTGTGTTAAATTACATTGATAGAGGCTGCCCAATCCTGACACAAATTAAACATTTGCAGATTCTGACCCTCCCTTTCTTCCCTGCCCTGGACGGGGATTGGGGGATGAGCTTCAGTATACATAGTGGGTTCTTCCAATTTTCAAAAAAATCGCAGGTAATAAACCCTGCCTGATGCTATCACTTTAAAAGACATCAATCGAGTATCATTATGTGAAGCTGGAAGACACTCCTGTGGGCACTCTAATGAATAAAAAGAAGCCCCAAACCCCTGCCCTCAAGGATCTTAACTTTGAGTTAGAGTAAAGATTTTGACAAATAAGAAGTTAATAAAACTGTTATCAGGGGATGTCCCGTAGATGATACCCAGTGGGTCTTTAGGTAGCTTGATGCTTATTATAGGTCTGAAAATATACAAAAGGAGTTAAGCTCAAGGATCTTGTAAGATATAAATACGATCGTGCTGTCAGCTATGCACAGATTTTGACATGCAATTAACCATTTCTACTGTTTTCCTATTACAGTTCATCTAGATTTTAAAATCTTTTCGGCTCCTGTCTAGGCCCCAAGCAACGGAGAAATCATTTTGGGGGAGTAATTTCCACTTTTCTTCCACTCTCCAATTTTGGATTGACTTACTGTTGTTAAACTCCTTGTCATAGATTTGGTTTCAGAAAGAATAATTGATAGGGGGTGGCCACAGGGGGTGGGGGCAGTCTGCCCATTTGAGATTCTAGCTCAGACCTCTATTAGAGTACTAATTTCTCACACGGGGAAATCCTGTTTGCCCTTCATTCTTTTTAAATCTCTGGTCACCGACACTGATATACTAGCTGTTTGTCCTTGGGCCCCGTAGATTTGGTGTCACTGCCTCTGTCCACTTGTCCTGTTTTTGTATATCACTTTCGGGGAGGGGAGCTTCTCATTTTTTCAAATTAGCATTCTTTAGATAATTACGATTCTTCCCATAAGACCTGGCAGATGCCCCCACATTTCCATCCCTCTCCCCCTCTCTCCCCATCATGTCAATCTATGGTCTGATATATCCATTTTGGTTTCAAAGGTTACAGAAAATTATCTTGCATGTAAAAATCCTCCCTGGTATTTATTGTAACTTTTAAATTACACATTGAGTGAATCGGGTGAATTCTGAGCTTACTAGCCATGTCAGAAATTCTGTGAGGTCAAGGTAGCACTGTGAGAAATAAACGGCAAAGGCAAATGTTGTTGACAAATCATATGGCACAGCAAAAAGAGTGAGCCAGGATCCTGGGTGAAGTCTGGATGGTGTGAGCTGACAAGCCTACAGCCTAAGACAGGGATTAGAAGCCCCTCTGAGCTAGGCGTTCGATTCTTCACTTTGCCGCAGAGGTTCAGGATGAGCTCTGAGCAGCCAGGGCTCCACTTGAACAACCTGCATCTTGAGCACATTCCAGCCTCTGAGCTTTGCCATCTGTAGTCAGTGGTGGTGAGCGGAAGCGGGAGAAAGCTTTCCTATGTCTGAATCATCATTTTTGCCAGTTTTTCAAGCCTACACCAGCCTTTGTGGTCTTGTCCTTTTCACAGGCCAATATGGATCCATTTTCCTGAAAATTAAGGGCACTCCTGTCTGCAATTCAAAAAAGGGGTGGGAGGGGAGATTTCGAACAGATAACTTGATTCCTAGAAATGAGAGGAAATCAAAGAGGTACAGAAAGTGGCTATCTCGCTATTTCAGAGGCAGGGGACACACAAAGAGCTAGAATCCATCTCTCAGGTTCACAGATGCCAAGGATGTTGTCCTGCTTTGGGACACAAGGCCAGTGTCAGGACCGAAAAGGCGGTGGGACACTGACACTTCCTCACCAGTCTCAGAGAATGTGAAACAATTTTCTCTATTAGGAAGTTCAATCCTTCTGTTATGGGGGTGAAAAACACGTGAACGATTTGGAAGATAGGTAGCTAAAGTTTCTCAGCCTAGCATTCATAGCTGGAGGTCCCTATCGCTAAGCCACGAAGAGAGCAAGTGGACAGTGGCCAGAGCAGCGACAGCCCTGGAGGAGATGGAGCTGGTGTGCAACATCGTTAACAGCAGCAGAACCCTGCATCTCCAGAGCCCAAGAAAGTGAGTGAGGAAGGACCCCCTGCCCACACGTGTATATCACCATCTAAATGATCTAACATTCGAGGCATCTGGCCCTGTAGCCGTTTCCCATAGGAATGATGACTGCGAAGCTGGAAAGACTGGTCTATTGACCTTCCTACACACATCTTGGGTTTAATTGCTCTAAATATGTGTTCACTCTAGGAATACTCTTTGGAATTCCGTGCATTTGCAAAATCCTTTAAAGACCAATTTAATAAGCATTTATTAAATCCATTCTATATGCAAGACATTCATTGTATGTAGTAATGTGGATATATTCATACCAGTATCCAAAATCTACTTACGTTAACTTAGGTGTACAAAGGAAATCAGTACATCATTTCATATTCTATATTTCATTCAGTTTATCATCTAAGCCCCCACTCCACTGGGTACTGGGGAAATTAAGACAGCCTCTCAGTCTTTCCTAGTTTTAACAGTTTTCTTTCTGTAAGTGATTTCCAACTACTCTAAGCTCCATTTCCTTTCAGGGATGATAGAAATCAGATAACTTGGTCTCTCAGTAAATGCCCAGTTTTTCAGGGTCCTGCCTTCTCCACCTTCTCCCCAAAATGGGGTCTGAGTGAAAAAGAGGGTGTTAGTGTGAGCTCATGTCTCTCAAGTGGGGATGGTAAGGACCTCCTGACCTTGCGTTGGTCCTGGGATGGGTGCTGTTGTGATCCACTAAGCAGCTCTTCAGACACCCTCCTGAGTCCTGTTGGCATCATCTGACGTAGACAGGCAGGGTCCTTCCTCTTGAGTTGACCCTGCACTCCTCGCCTCTTGCAGATGACGACATTTGGTTACAACTCGCATTTGCTCTCTGGCCCGCAGTTGGCGCAGAAACTTTTTCTTTCTTGTTCATTTTTCTCTCTCTAAGGCTACTTGGTGCGTCAATACAGAGGCTTGTGGGAAGTTCAGGATCCTTCCTGCCCCTCATGGGATTGATGGGTTCCAGGAGTGCTTTTGCTCTGTTCAACCAAGCTGTGTTATCACATTTACAGTGATGCTGCTCCATCTACATTGGTGCAACATCTGCCTGGGATGATGTCTCCTGCATTATTCATAAATGGGCAGTGGGTCAGTGTTCTTCTTTTGTTTTCGGATTTCCATTCAAACTACATACCTGCTGTGGTGGCTTAAAGCATTTTTGCAGATACTTTGACATTCCTTAGACAAACTGTCGTGTTTAACCTCCTCCCATTGCATATGGCTGGTCCTTAGTAACTTTTGTCTAATGAATTGATAAAATTACTTTTCAGAATAGCCAGCCCAAGAGAAAACTGTTTCTGCCTGGTCTCTTGATCTCTCTCTCTATCAATTCCTATTGATTTCTCTCTCGCTCGCTCTTTCTCTCTCTCATATGTGAGCTACCATGTAAGAAGTCCAGCTGCTTTGAATTCCTCCGTTTGAGAGACAAAGTGAAGTGAGCACAGAGTTAGAGAGAAATGCCCGAGGAGCCTCTGTTGTTCACCCCAGCTGCTGGAGTCTTCCCAGCCCAGGTGCCAGTCCTGTGTAAGAGCCAGCCTTCCGAGGATTCCAGCCCCCACTTAGAGTTGACTCAGCTGACACAGTGTCGAGCAGAGCCTGTGCAGGCTGCAGATTTGAGTTCTTTTAAGGTATTAAATTTGGTGGCGGTATGTTACAATCCACAGTAACTGGATCACACCTTTGTCTTCCCTCTAGGGCTTGACCTGGAGAGGGAAGGGCAGGATCTTGATTTCTCAGCCCTGCTTTCTCTGGATCAGCCTCTCCTTTCCCAGTCACCCTAAACCTAGAGGCGTAGGCTTTCCATCTCCTTCTCAAGTCTGGCTGAGGTTTTTCCTTCTTAAAGTCTATGATTAAATTAGCAAAGCCTGTCTCTTAATACTTGAAATGGAAGCTAAAGGACTTTGGAGAAATGTGTAGTTTTATTTAAATAAAGCTTGGCTTTCAAGATTATTGTCTGGTGTACGATACAAAACAGTCTTTATGGCTCAAAGCTGATCTTTGACTCTTCTGGTCAAAGCCGTACTCTCTTTTCTTGGTTTCTTCTAGCTCTTTCCTTAGCCAAAGAGAGAGACGGCTGCAAGGAAAGGCAACCTAAGGAGGAAAGGCTGATGTGTCATTTTGTCATACCCAAAATAGTATCTGCATTAGACAAGGAAGCATAAAACATACTCCTTGTCCTTGAATAGCTCTTGAGTTATTTCTAGAAGCAAGAAACAAGCCATAAAAAAATACACTAAGAATTCCTCGTATTGTTAGGTTCCAAATGCACTATGCAAACAATGCTTGCATATTCAGCGAGTGACATCATTTGGGATTGGAGCTACTAAAGATGGTTTCAGGAGGGTGGGACTAACTTGAAGTGGTCCCTAAAGACAGACAGAAAGACAAGGTGAACTGGAAAGAGTGTCCAGGTAGGGGAAGCAGGACGAGCAGAGACATAAGATCAGGAAAGCATAAAATATATGCAGGGTAGCACCTGGCTGAATTTGAGGGAAGTGCAGAGTGTGTGTCCAAGGGAGAAGAGGAAGACTGGAGCAGTGAGTGGTAGTGGGTTGAATCAGCAGCTGAGGAATTCGAGCATTATCCTTTTGAGTGTAATTGGGATCCAGGAAAAGGTTATGAGCAAAAACATGACGCAGTCAGAACAGTAACTTAGAAATATGATTCAGCCTGTAGTAGACAAGATGTATTAGAGTTGTCAAAACGCTTTGAGAATCCAGGAGAAGGAGACTTGGCCACAATCTATGTAAAGCTCTTAAGGCATAATATGGCAGGTTGTAATAGTTCAATTGGTATTAGCTATTATTATCAATATTATCATTTTTATTCTGGCTGAGATGAAGAAGGAAGTTGTGTTCTTAAAGATAATGGTAATGTATCTGGATTTGAAATACTGAGTAGAATTTGTTAAGTAGATATGTAGAGTCTATATTAGGAAAATGGAGTAGGAAGAAAATGCAAACAGGAAAGTGAAATGACTGTTGAGAACCTATTTGGGCATCAGTTTGGTTAAAATACAGATTGAGGGTGCTCAAATTAAAAATTTTCTTTGGAAACCAATCACCAGATGCCTTCAATATTCTGGTAAGTAATTTACATAATATAACAATAGCTTAGTAGATGTCGTGTACTATACTAAGCACTTTACATTTTCCCAGTGTAATCCTCATGACAAACCATGGAATAAGTAACACTGTTAAACCCATTTTACAAATGAGGGAATCCAGACCAGTTGCAAATCTGAAAGGTGGTATATTTAGGATTCAAACCTGGCTCTATCTGATTGAGCCTGAGTTTTAATTATTCTCTTTATATTACTTTAGGTTTTAGTATGTCCAAAGGGAGCCAATAAAGACTTTAGAGCAGGGAAGTAATATGAATAGAACTGAAATTTAGGAAGATGCTTCTAACTCTAGTGTATTGGGTAGATTGATTGGGTAGAAATTAAAAACTGGAGGCCAGTGAAGAGCCTTATTGCACTATTCTGTGCAAGTATTGAGGACTTGAACCATGATAGATGTCACGGGATTAGAAATATGTCAAAGGTGGATATGAACAGGAGACTGGAAATCAAAGACATTGGTGATATTTCAAAGCATGGTAAGATGTTGGTAACATTCAAGAAAGGAAATATGGGAGGCAAATATGAATTGTCAGAGCCTGGGAGGAAGGGGTAGAGGGGACAGGGATGATGGTGAACTTGATTTTGAATGTGCCTTAGTTTAAGTTGTTATTTATGACAATGTGGTGGAAATGTGTCAAAGACTGTGTAAATAAATAGTCTGGAGCTCAAAAAAGACAGGTGGGAATGAGACAGTGATCTACATAGATCCTTTGAAAATATCGAGCAGCATTTGAGGTAAAGTGAAAATATGTAACTTTGGACTAATAAAATCAACACAAAATGGGCGAGGTGAGCTATTTTCATAAATGTTTCCCCAAGTAACCCATCTAAGAGTGATCATTCAGTGTTCTGATAGTCGAACTAGGTAGTTTTATAAGTCTCAGTAAGAGGTCAGAGGCCATTTCTTATAAGAGCATCTCAATTTCAAATGTGACCACAGTAACATAAAGCTGTGTCTTTGGCAATGGGAACTGATCTAGCACGAGAAAGTGTTTTAACGATGAACACCCACCAGCTGACTGGTAGGAAACCCTGAATTAGGAGATAGGATCAGGAGGATTTGTCAGTATCACTCCAGTGCCCTCTGGCAGAAAGAAAATTCTCTGATGCTAATGCCTAGTCCTGATTATCTAGATAAAAATTCACCATAAAATAGAGAAATGTGATTCATTCAACTACTATAGCTTGATATTTCCTTTAAAAATTATTTAATTCTTTCTCCCTTTGCTCCCACAGCAACCTCCCAGCCATTACTTTGTTCCTCGCAAGGGGATGTGGCATTGCTGGTCGCTCAGCTCTCAAAAATCTCGTGAACCCACAAGGAAGGTTTCTTCCTTGGGTTGTGCTTATCTATGGGAAATGGATAAAAACATCTTTAAAAAATATCTACACAAAGACCAGGTGCTGGACTTTGAATGAGTGCATCAAGAAGCAAATGCCCCTTGAGGCAAATCCTTGAAAAACTTGGCCATCTCTTCTTGTAGTTTTTCTTGAAACTTAACATAGACATCATAGAGTTGAATCTTTGTAGTATTTAAGATTGCCAATGGGGTGGGGATGGAATGTATGGAGAGAAAGGGAAAGAATGGAGTTAAAATGTATAACCTTGGAAAAGACTGGAAATATAAGGAGGTGGAAATGGTTTGGGATCCATTAAAGGATAGAGAGAAAGTACAGTTAGAGAGGAGGACAAGAAAACTGTCACATCCTAGCAGCCAAGGTGACAAATAGTTTGTTGGTCGAGTGCTGCAAAGGATAACGTTACATAATGAAAAATAAAATTTAATGAATCCAGTGAATAGATGGTTAAGAAAATCATAAAGTTCAATTCCGGCAGATCAGAGGCATAAGCCAGGTTTTAAAGTGTGTAAGGAGTGAAGGACATAAAGAATTGTGTTAATAGTCAGTTGTTTTTTGGAAGTTAGATGTATAGAATTAGGTAAAAAATGAGACAATGGCTTGTGGCTCAAGAGAGGGTTTCCTGTATTCTTGCAGGACGGGGTTAGCGTGGTGGAGGGGGCTTGGCATATGCCCAACTCAGCAAGACCATCATGGAAAGCACAGAAGGATTCTTTTTCCCAGGGTGGATATCCACATTGTTTCCCCAAATAGAAATCATACTTTACAATTGATGCTGTTGTAAGAGATGTCCTTATTCTGGGAGAATGCTTCTTGAAATTGCATTTTTAAAAGTAGGTATCTATAAAATGTTATGACAACTCCTTGAACAAATGTCACATTTTGAACTTTCATACCCAGTATTCATATTTCCCAATGTCAGGATATTTTATTTTAGCAAATTCTGCATTGTAGAGAATGGAGTGATAAATGTCAGTTTCTTAACTGTATTAAATGGGATTCTCTGCATATCTCTGTTGCATTGCAGATGATAGCTTGAATCATTAACTAGGGCTTATCATGAAAATCTTGGATCCTTTGAGTGGCAGCTGAGGGTTTTACAAATAGCAGATCAATTCAAGTGCCTTTTTCTGAATCTTTGTTTTTCTTGACAGCTCTGCATTATCTGACACTCTTATTGACTTTCTCCCTCTTGAATACACTCTGCCCAGGAATTTTACTTTCTCGCCAGCTGACTTTCTCTTCCCCTGAATAAGAATGCTTCTTTTTGTTCTTCTAAAGTGGTTCCTCCCCTTGCTTACCCCCTATTCTGGGTTTATGTCAACTTTCACCCTATCTTCTCTTTTCTCTCTAGATATTTTCCCTCAGTATCTCATCCAGTCTGATAGCCATCATATTTATTTGACTTTCTCTATGTTTTATCAGCACATCCATGTTTTTTTGTGTACAGCTTTTCAAATTTTATTGCAAAGTCCATCATTGGTTCAATGTGTACATGCATACAATTCAAATGTATCATCTTTCCCGATTAAAAAAAAAGTAAAATGAAAAAGTGCAATATATTTGACCACATAAACAACTATGGTCAATTATATCATAAGCAAATGGCAAATTATGAAAAATATTTTTATTAAAAAAGATGAAAAAAAGATTCATTCTTAAGTTCTTATAGACATATTTTACCAACATCTCAGTAAAAAGAATAGATATAAACTTACCATTTATTCAAGAAAAATGTAAATGGTATTGAACAAATAAAAATAATAAATATGCATACCCAGTAATAATGCACAATTTACATTGCATGAAAAATACTCTCACCAAATAAGCAAAGACGAATTAAGATAATGCTCAATATGATCACAATTACTAAGGAACACTATTCTTTAACATAAAATGTAAAATTAGTGTAACATTTCTAAAGAAAATATGTATCAAGAGACTTAAAAATCTTTATAATCATTGACACAGTATTTCTACTTTTAGATTTGTACTCTAAAGAATAAAATCATATCTTTTCACCAAGATTAGATGCAACGATTCCTCCCTCAATAATACTGCTGGCAATATGACCCATCCCTCCAAAAGCAACGTTTGCCATTGTCCCACTACACATGCTAAGTGACCAAGGCTCCCCTTCCTGCATTAATGTGGGCAATTTCATTGTCCCTATCATTCTCACATACCCCAAACTACAATATCTTTGCCTGGGTCCAATTAATTCCACAAGAGACATAAACCTAGACTGTCTGGGCAAGTGGATGGTAACTCTATCAAAAATCCTAAATTATTTACATGTATATACTGATGCGGATGGGTACTCTAACTCTGTCCTAGCCCATGAGGGAGCTGATCTTGGTCAAAGATGCTGCAAGATCTCAACGGACATAAAGTGCCTAGATTCTCTGGACGTAAAGGGAATGACAATAAAAGCATATGCAAATATCTGATTATTCCCAATTTTTTTTTTTGGTGCCATAATTTTGAAGTATCAGGACTTTTGTAGAAAGTCAGAAAAGTCTGTTCAATCGTGTTTGTCCACCTGGGTTCCTCTCGTCCCTCTGTATGATTAACATGAAGCCTCAGTAGCATCCTGTCACTGGTTTATGGTCTAAAGCATAATTTATCCAGTGGATGCTAGGCTACACTCTTCTCTTATTCCTCTCAAGATGTCCTTTGTTACAAACACACACACACACATGCACACTCACAAGCAAAATAAGCTAAAGATTAGAAAACTACCAGTTGGGCTCACTCATAGTAGCATTTTCCTAATTAAGACTACTTTACCTTGAGAAAAAATTGCAAATTGACTTTATTACATGACAAGGTAATGTGATGATACATTCCTTAAAATTTTCACTCCTTAAAACTTGCTTGTAGAATAGCAATGTCTGCAAATAATGAGTTGAACTTGAAACTGAACCTTCAAAATAAAACGCAGTCTCTTGAAATTCCAGCTCTCTGGTCTGAAAGCATGGTATGTTGCAAGTGGTCTGACAATGTGCTGTTGAAACACAGGACACAGAGGAGTCTCATCTTGCCAGGAAGCATCAATCAGACATCAGATGCTGGGGAAAGTGCTCCCCTCTCTCTCAAATTTCTCAAAACACCACTGAGTGTTAGTTGGCTCACAATATCGCTTGCTTCTGGATAGTGCAACACCCTGTTGCCGAGTAATGCACTGGTGATTCTATTGATAGCTGTGGATGCTGCTTTGACAAGAAAAGTGTCCAGGATTTCCTGTTGGGGCATGGGAGATTATGTGGCATATGTCATTTGCAAAAAGCACTGCTAGAACAACATATTTCAGAACTGCTTTTCCCTTGGCAAGTCTAAAATAGATACGTGGGAAATAGCAGATGATTCACGGCCTGCTCGAAATTTCATCACAAGCATAAATGTACTAAGAGTGTACAACAGGTCTTTGCGCCCATCAGCAAAGGCCGCAGGGCCATGATTGGGCTAATACTTACAGAAATTAGATGTACAAGTGGAATAAATTGAACTTACTTGGCAATTCTTCTCCAGATATGCTGGAATAGGTTTCCATTTTCTGCGAGTGTTGGAATGGAATGGAGGTAGGTTCAGTGATGAAACTTTAGACTAGAGGGAACTTAAGCATTTTTTCCTAGAAAAAGTCAGCTCCTGGAGAGTGTGGAATGAACAACAAGGAGACATAATAAATAATTGAGACCTAAATGTAATCCGAAGTACTTACATGTGTTTCCTTAGTGATAACCATTCCTTTAGAACTCATTGGAAGCCACAGATTGTTTTGCACATCAATTTGTTTCAGAGATCATTCCATTTGCTTATATACATTATGTATACACCATATAAACATAACTACGTGTTCTATTATTTATATTCTGCAGGTAGAACGATCAGAACCCTTCTCACTCTGAGCTTGAGTTTTCCACAGACCCCCCAAGGTTGGCTATCACAAAGACCCTGTCCCACTTGTTTCCCAGCCTCAGAAGTTCCTTTCCTGGATCTTCTTCATGGAGCAGGTTCATATTCTCCTTCTATTCTCCTCTCAGCTGCCTCATCCTGACCACCACGTTCAGTCCATTCCAGTATTTCTGTCTCCTTGCCCCTTTTATATGCGCTTCTTTTGTAGCACATACCATGATCTGAGACTGTCTTATTGATGGATTGGATTTCTGTCTGATGCCTTTCTGCCCCGTTTCTCTCAGGGAATGAAGCCTCCCTGAGAGTGAAGACCTGATCCTTCCCATCACTCACTGGGTGACCACAGTGCCTGGCCCCGGCAGACACCTCATAAATAAATATTGACTTCATTGAGTGAAGTCTATTTATCAGGTACCAATTTCCCTACAGGGGAAAATAACACGTAACTTGGGTTCTCACAGAGCCACTGTGATTGTGTTGACAAGAAAAGTCTTCCTGTCATGGTAGCTGTTCATTCAAATGTGACATGTTGCACACTGCTGTCGCTTTCTATTCACACCAGCCTGGGTGCCCAAAGGAAGCACCAGCTGCCAGGGTGTCGGAGCTGTGGCTTGGCTCAGAACATGTAATCTGAGTCTCAGAGTTTTTCATTTGCTGTCATCAAATTGACTGCCTAGCAATCAGATTCTTTCCAAATTTATCTTCAGAGACCAGTCACTGGGAACCAATTCATACAATATAGATACATGATGACTATTTTTAATTGGTTCTATGGCACAATCACCAGACTTCAAGATGTGTACAAGTATTTAAATTTATCACAAAGTGATTTTGTCTTCAAGAAAATAGAAATATATATGGAATATATAATGTTTTACAATTGTTTGTCAGAATTGCAAGCTAAAGTTCAAAATTCATAAAGGAAAGGAAAATAACTCTCTGTCTCTCTGCTCCCTAGCTCTTTGCTGCTTCATTGTTTTCTCATAGCAATTAGAGTTTATTACAGCTTCGTTTTCATTAAGCAAGGATTATGATCATGATGGATTCAACTGAATGGGATAAATATTAGAGATACTATGTCATATGTGTACTCCTTCTGCATGACTGAAACTGAAGTTTTAAATGTGAAAATTCCAGGCCAATTTTGTTATCATAGTAAAAATGATGAGAGCTGTAAAATTTCAAGCATATCTTTATGACAGGAGTTTACAAATATAAATTTCCTCTTTACAATAACCATGTCAAGTCGAAAGAATTTCCATTTTACAAACGAAAAACCAAGGCTCATGGTCCTATTTTGCAATGAAATTTTATCTAAACTTTTTTTTTTACAGTTTCTCAAACTAAATATGAAACCAGGCTTGTGTATTTTCTATTACTTTTGAAGGGAATGAGAAGATAGGCTACCCAAAGAATTTGCATTTACCACCAAGAAAGGGAGGCTAAAGGGGGGATGTTGCCATGTGAATATTTACATATGGCAGATGCTTTGAGAATATTTGTGACTGGCCAAAGCAGTGGCCCAGATGACATGTGGGCACAAATTCCCCTCTTAAGATGTGGAAAAGTATCTATACTGTGCCCTATGGAACAGAATCACCTATCTGGCACTTAATAATTAATTTTGTTTGTCATTTTATTGGCCACATTACTTTACCATACTGTATCGTGACTTGTCAAACAATCAGTTCTTCTATGTTGTACGTATAATCTGTACTGAGTCAGGAAAAAAATGTCTGCTTATGTCAAAATAATAGAATGTGAAATTTTTTTTTCCAAGACCTATATGCCTAGTATTTGAAGACTTTAAAACATTCTTTAGATAATATTCTATCTTGCAACAGAAAAAAATAAATAAATTTGGGTTTGGAAAGTGTAAATTATAAATACTAATAAAATAAATATCACCAGATATTTCTGACATGAGCTATTTATTTGGAAACTCTTAAAATGGAGAAAAAGGTAATTTTTTCTTTAAAGGGCATTAAACTTTAAAAATAAATAATCTGAGTCAAGATAAATCTATTTATCTTTCTCTTTATTTCTACTTTAAAATGATTTGCAGGAGTAAGGATATTATTATCCTTCACAGAGACATTTATACTTTCTCATTTGCTTTTTCTTACTTTTCCATGGATATACATGAAGACAAATGCAATGGTTACTGACTTTATTTTCTGATGTGACAGGATTGAGTATGATTTGAGATGTTGTTTTTTTTAGATGATAACCTATTCATTTTCAATAGGACCTTTCCATCAAACCAAGTTGGATTTTTGAAAATAAATATCTGAGTCTCTTGAGTTTTGACTACTTTTGTTTTCTTGCCCATTCTAAACTTGTTACTTATTTTACAGTGGTTTTTTTTTTTTTTTTTTTGAGGAAACATCTGCTGCCAACCCTCCTCTTGTTGCTGAGGAAGACTGGCCCTGAGCTAACATCCGTGTCCATCTTCCTCTACTTTATATGTGGGATGCCTTCTACAGCATGGCTTGACAAGCAGTGGTAGGTTCGCACCCGGGATCCGAACTGGCGAACCTGGGCTGCCGAAGCAGAGTGTGCGAATTTAACTGCTATGCCACTGGGCCAGCCCCCTTGTTTGCTAGTTTTAAAATAATTACAATAGACAATTTTCCTGAAAATGTCACCATATCGTCTTTTATAAAATATTACTATAAAATCAGTTGACCTAGAAAATAAGACAAAAAACAATAATTGAAAGAAAATCATAATGTGCTAAAATACTTATTTTTACTTTACTTTGAAAGATGTAGCACATGACTCTGCTCTTAACACTGAGCTGTTTTCTTCACAGCACTCGCCAACCCTAATTTACATTAATTTGCTTATCAGCTGTACCCTCCATACTATCTAGTACCTCCAGAACGTATGAAAATAACAACAGTGACTTCTTATTTTATCTTATTTTGCTTCATTCTGTATCCAGCAACTCAAACAATTAGGACATTTTAGATGCTCAGGAAATTATTGTATAAATATTTGCTGGCCAATGTTAGGGACCTCGTTTTGGAGAGTGAGGAGGCCACATCAAGGGTGTTGGTGCTAATTTTGTTTTGAGATCGGGATGAATGCTACTTGAATTCAAATATAGTTTTACTCATTTAACAATTTTCCAGGTGGGAACTCTGTTCAGGAAAACATGGTACACATAAAGAGATTGCACAAATAACTAAGAGACAGCTCATGCCATCAAAAAAGCACCAATATTAACAAATCTAAGCCATGAAAGAATTAGAGAGGAGCCAGTCCCAAGGCCCAGTGGTTGAGTTCGCATGCTCTGCTCGGTGGCACAGGGTTTCACGGGTTCAGATCCTGGGCGCCAACATGGTACCACCCATCAGGCCACGCTGAGGCAGCATCCCACATGCCACAACTAGAAGGACCCACAACTAAACAACTGAAAAAAAAAACCAGTACAACTAGGTACTGGGAGCTTTGGGGAGAAAAAATAAGGAAAAAAAAGGAAGATTGGCAACGGTTGTTACCTCAGGTGACAATGTTCAAAAAAAAAACGAAAGAAATAGAGTAAAAGGGAACAAGAATGTCTTTGGTTATACGATCAAGAAGGAATTGGCTCATCTAGAAAAGAACCACTACATGGACAGTTTGGCCTATTCTGCTCAGTTGGAGTTCTTAAATCTTTGAAAGCAAATGTTTTAGGTTAACAGAAGTGATAAAGAAGAGGGGTTATTCTGGGCTACTTCCCCTGTCACTCCCTATCCTAGTGTAAGTGTGAAAATGTATATGAATAAGCTGTAAAATTTTGAGAATAACTAAAAGCTATTACTTTGTAAAATATCTTATGGCCACAGGAGGCCACTGTGACTGCAATTATGAATCCCTGATAACAGCCTGCCTTGCAAAATCCCATCGACTACTTTTTACTGTGCTGCTACATGGCTCCTCCTCTTTTCCCCTGAGCACTTGTTTATACCACTGTATAACAGTTGTCACATTGTGTTATAAATATCTAACTACGTATACATCACATACCCTTGTACTGTAAATCCCTCATGCCTTATTTGTTTCTGCATTCCCAGCAAGGATATACTTTATATGGTGCTCAGCCAACATTACAATGAATGAATGAATGAATGAATATGTGAATGTATGACTGTGTAGAAGGAAAAACTTTTCCCTTCTTTCCTTCTAGGTTCCACGGATGGTCTAATAATTAAGTTGACATTAGACAGATTAACAGGAGAAAAAGAAATTTAATTTCGCATGTACAGCAGCCCCATAAAAATTGTGAGATTCAAAGGCAGTTGGCAGTTGAGGCTTCTATACCATCCTGAGCTAAGGAGAAGGGCTAGGGGTCTGGGGCATCAAACGGGAGAAAGACAGTTCACAGGAAGACGAGAACAAATGTTTGATAAACAAATTCTTGCCGTGCCATGCAGACAAGTCTTTCTGATATAAAAAGTTATCTCTAGCAATAGCTCTCTTCATGGTGCAGGCTCCCTACCTAAATTCCTTTAGGCAGTTAAGGGAGAGGTAAAAAGCTTTTCCTGAGTCTGCTGGGTCTTAATTGCCTTCGGCTAAAAAGCAATCCATATGCCAAAGTGCTGCATTTTGGGTGGTATATTCTGCTCCCTCTCAACTGGTAGAGGGCAGGTTTTAAAAATTAGCTTCAATTAGATTATAATTTTAATAATTATTGGATTCTTATCTAATTTATCTGAGTACACTCTGTATGACATGTATCACATAGATTCTTTCACTTAGCAGGTAAAGAATACATGATATATAATTGAATTAAATTATATCATTGACTATCATAGCAGGTTAGTAAGATAGATTGAAAAGGCAAGGAGCACTATTGAGTACTTTCTGGCATATTTGTGTACATTAGTAGGATCCCATCATAATTCGTTTCTCACAAAATCACTGCTTACAGAGCATCTTAAAAACCCTTAGATATTCCTGGAAAAATGAACTCCATGTATTAGTCAAATTGTTAGGATTATTTTGTTCATTTAATTGTTTCATTGAGGTCATATTGGCTTACAACATTGTGGAATTTCAGGTGTGCATTACTATATATCAGTCTCTGTATAGACTGCATGGTGCTCACCACCAATAGTCTAGTTTTTATCAGTCACCATATATATGTGCCCCTTTGCCCCTTTTGCCCTCCCTCCACCCTTTTCCCCTCTGGTAAGCACTCATCTGTTCTCTTTATCCATATGTTTGTTTATCTTCCACGTATGACTGAAATCATACGGTGTTTGTGAAACTGTTAGTTTTAAAATCACAAAACTATACATACTATTTACCTCTAACATCCTATTATGCATATGATACACACAGTTCCTTCTTTCTCAGTCTTTCACATTATTAAATTGTTTTTTACTGTTTGTTTTATAAATTAATGTTGATATTTTTAATTCATAGTACTTTAAAGAGGAATTTGTATAATACCACAATAAAAGAAAATATTCTCAGGAGAAACTTTGCTCAGACACATCATTCAACGCTACCTTCCAGTTACTATTCTAACACACCTATGTTTAGACTCATTTGCCTGCTCGGGGTTCTTGATTTCTTAAATCTATTAATTAAAAAGTAGTTTGTAAACGAGGAATGGACCAAGATAACAGGATAATAGGAAGAAAGCAAACAGCCTAAACTAAAGACAAGTCTAATTTTAACTCAGAATGAAGTACTTCAGTTCTATCAAAATCATCAATCAGATGATATTATTCCCTTAAAATACGTATGCAAATATTTGTAAGCTGTTGATTCAAGCTGCATCCCAAGTCCATCGTATAATGCCTAAATTTGTGCAAGTTTGACCTGCATTTCCTGAACAAATTTCAGAGGAGTGTTTGTAGCTCTGTTGTTGATGAGCTATTTTGAAGAGATCCGGCGTAGGACATAAGTGTCGTTCATTATGAGGGATGAGATTTGGCAAACAATGGTCTGGAGACTCTAATTCCATGACTTTTAACCCCAGATTTGCATAAGAAGCAGTTGGGACGTGTCACTGGAACTTTCCATTCCCAAATTTTTTTAGTGACGTTGATGCAGGGGAATGGAGAGTCATACATCCTGTGGCCTGACATGTGTTTTCCAAGTACATAATTCCAGAAAGTGCTCTCCAGATTTGGAATTGGTTTTGAAATGAATTATTAAACTAGTTCAGATTAACAAAAATAGGGAGATTTTTAAATATATACACTAGCCTTTCATATTTAATAACTTTAGAATACCTATGCAATCTGAACATTGTAATTTGCAAACGCAAGAAAGTTGAATCAGGACCATGCAATTTGAACCTGCACTCAGGATCAAAACAAAATAATAAATTCCTTTAAGGTTGTCCTTTTCCTTTTTTTCCAAAGTTCAACTGCCATAAATAGCACCTGAGTTGATCTATTCCCATAAGAACGTAGATATAGATTAGTGTAGAACTTTCCAGTTGCCAGGAAACAGAAATGCCCATTAAAAAAATCGAGCAGTCTCCTTGCTAAAGAAGTTTGCAAAGCATCTCATCTTTTTGTTAGTATGATGGTGTCACAAAGTTCCTCCACAGAAAAGCATCTTTTACCGATTTCTTTATAGAGAGGGACAAGTGTCTTATTATTTGACAGGTAACAATTTTTCTTAGTTGCTATAAAGATTTTAGTTTTAAAACACAAATAGTTTCACAACTGCCCTTGCACTTTTGTGCTTGAGAATTCAATGAGGACTGTTCTCAAACAGCCTGCATATATGGCTTGTCTTAGTTTCAGAATATGAATGGATCCGTTATTATGTGTTTGAGTAAAGTAGAAAAAATTTAGTGTAAGGCTCTTTGTATTGTTCAGATCCATGTAGGGGAAAATAGCAAAAGAATTCAAAAGATATTAAAATGATTGCAGAGAAAATAAAGTTAGTGCCTTTAAAAGAACATTGGGCTATCAATGAAAAGTCTGTGCTATAATCACATCTGCAACAGCCTGCATGTCCCGGCATCAGTCAGTTTAAAGTCTTGGATCTCACTTTTCTTATCTAAAATCTAAAAGTCTGCGTGTGTGTGTCTGTGTCCGTATTGGAGCAGCAGGTGTTCACCCATTCTATCACCCCCTTCTTCTGTAATCATTCATTGAGAATTTACTGTAACTACTGTGCCTGGGAAATTTAGGTTTAGAAAAATCCTTAACTTCAGAAAGTTCACAGTGTAATGGAAGAGATAAACAAGAGTTAGGCAATTAAAATATTGAGAAGCAGTTGTAATACTAGAAGTAAGGACAGGACGAACCACAAACAATGCTTTTCTCTCTTTATCTTGCCCTGAATCTGTTGTCTGACCCACTTAAGCGCCCTCTCCTTTACACTCCTAGAGCTTCTATCTAGACACCACATGAGAATTCATCCTGTGGTATAAAAAGTGATCGCCATGCTGGTATAGAGCCCTCTAAGGGATTAAAAATTTTATCAGGTATAAAATCATAGTGTTTGAACCTATGGTAATGGAATTCATGCATTTTCAGCTTGTGGGATTGGTCAGACCTTTCCAGTATGTCTAAAATTACGTTGTGTAAGGTTTTGTTTTTCCTATTCAAGCAGTAGCAATTTGGCTGCTAATTTCGTAACTTTCAGTTTCATGTCTTTTGCTTAAAGGACAGGTAGATTGGTTTAAATGGATTTCCAGTATCTCTGGAATCCAATATCAAAAATTGTGGTATTAGAAATATTTGGAGATATTTGGAGTTGTTTATTCTAAATACTAAGGATGGTGAAAGCGTGTAGGCAATAATTATTTTTTTCACATCTTCTGTTCAGTTCTTTAAATACTGTGACCTAATGAGCATTTTATATAATCCTAAAGAAAAAGGAGTCATGTTACTGGAGAAATATCGAGCGAGACCTTTAAGGTTTTGAGAGTGTCAACACTGAATTTACAATAAGATTTTTGTTTTTTGCTTCAATTTCAAAGAATTAGAACTGAACCAAATGAGTAGCAATCATAGGTCCACACTTAAATACCTTCTTCCTGCCTCACTTAGCATCTCTGAAAAGTTTTTAGAAAACAGTGTAATCTGGTTTCTTTCTCTTTGCACCATCTGGTCACCAGGTTTATTTACATTTTTCTCTTTTTTTTACATTAGTGAACTTCCTTTTTCTCATCTTCCCTTCCTTTACTCTAATTTATTTCTCCTTTCTGTAATGGAAAACATCAGCAAGATCCTAATATTGGGTCTAATTTTTGGTATTTTAGTTTCTGGTGCATGATTTTAAGTTTTTGATCTCTGTGTGGAGGGATGTGTTTAATGTTGTTTCTGATTTTATAAAACAAAGAAAAATGGAACAATTATCTTATGCTTCAAATTCTGCTAATTCATTTCCATAGTTAACATGCTTAAGCATTGATTGATTTGTCTAGTTATTAATAAATAAGGAGGAATTGATTTTGTTATACTAAAATGGATAGCCAATGGATTGTTTTAAAAATTTGCTGGACTTCGTAAGCTATACCTATAAATACAGCAGGTGGTTGAAGGGTTCTCACTACTCTACTTGCAACCGGAGCAGCCTGGTGTAGTTAGGCAAATGGGGTCATTTCTTGGTCTAAGAGGCACATTAATGAGGTCAAGCACGTGCATTCAATTCCACTTCAGTTAGCCTTGCCACATTTCATTGCCAAGAGCTGAATTTCTAAGTATCAATATCCATCCAACAAATAAATCCATGCACAGGCCAAGGGGGAAATAATGAGAATGTGTGGATGGAGCCATAAAAACTCATCACAAGTTAAGGGAAAATAAAACGGCTTATAAGATGGCAACTAGGAAATGGTTGAACAGTGACAAAGTGACTGATTGCTGGTGCCAAGAGGATGTTTGAGGATGATGCACAAGTGTCCCAGAAGATCAAGGGCTTGTTTACAATCCTGAAAGACTGCAGGGGATGGCCTGATAAGCTGTGCAAGCCTCATCAATGAAGGGCTATTTGTTCCAGATGCTACAAATCTGTTGACATAGATCTTTGGCTCTCAGTCCCTTCAAGGATTGCCTCAACTGCAGAGAGCAACTGCACCCAGGTCACATCCCTCCATGGGCTGCCCAGATCCCGTAACTGATTATTGGAATGGAAGGAGATAAAAGGCATGGCCATCTCAGTTCCAACCTGGATGCTTCCCAAGGCCGTTCTAATTCCTGAAATGCCTGTGGGGTCAGCTGGGGCTGTGGGTGGTCCCGGATGACAGCTCATTTTCTACTACAGTCCAATTTTACTTCCTTCCCCTGCCTCCCACAGATATGGATCCCAAGGGTATCCCTTAATAAACATCCTGTGTCCTAAACTCGAGCACAGCGATGCCTCCTGGGAAATCTGACTGCTGCGAAGACTTTTAGTTTCTATCTAATGTCAGGACTGGCTCCGTAATTCACAGTCCCAGTGCAAAATGAAAATTCTTTAAAAATTATTAAGAATGTCATGATGTCGATTCTGAGCAGTAAGCCAAGTGTGGTGCCTGCAGGGGCAGGCCCTCTGTGATGACACAGGTTCCATGTTCATGGAGCCATCCCTATTCAAGCAGAAATGACTATTTTCACCAAGAATCCAGAAAATAGGGGCCGGCCCTGTGGCGCAGTGGTTAAGTTCGCACGTTCTGCTTCGGTGGCCTGGAGTTCGCTGGTTTAGATCCCGGGTGCAGACATGGCACCGCTTGGCAGAAGCCACGCTGTGGTAGGCGTCCCACATATAAAGTGGAGGAAGATGGGCACGGGTGTTAGCTCAGGGCCAGGCTTCCTCAGCAAAAAGAGGAGGATTGGAAGCAGTTAGCTCAGAGCTAATCTTCCTCAAAAAACAAAACAAAACAAAAACAAACAAACAAACAAAAGAATCCAGAGAATATAGTCATACTTCTGATGATTTACTAGAACAGATAATACAAAGATAACAGAAAGTGCCAGGAATGTGATAGTTTTAGAAACATGTGAATAGATTCCTGGTAATGAATAATTGAGTGTACACATTTTATAAAATAATTTGAGAAGGAACACAATTTTATTAATTCCTGTGAAAAATAGACTGGCAATAGCTAATGCTATAAATATGTATAGCAGAACAAATTTTATTTTAAATTTTGACGTTTATACTTGTTGCATAAAAGTGAAATCTCTTAAATTTCCAGAAAGGCTTGGATCTTATGCAAGCCTATGTGTCAATGATTGCTAATATGTGAAGGCATTTGCCTGTATTAATACACTAGTTGTTCCTCCTCCCCCTGCCCCGCAAATTAAGCATTGTCATTCTAATCTTACAGATGAGGTAATTTAGGCGGAGAAAGGTATGTCAAAGTCATGCAAGTCAGAAAGAGTAGAGTTAGGGCTGGCCCGGTGGCGCAGTGGTTAAGTTCACCCATTCCGCTTTGGCGGCCCGGGGTTTGCCAGTTGGGATCCCAGGTGTGGACCTACGCACTGCTTGTCAAGCCATGCTGTGACAGGCATCCCACACATAAAGTAGAGGAAGATGGACACGGATGTTAGCTCAAAGACAGTCTTTCTCAGAAGAAAAAGAGGAAGATTGGCAGCAGATGTTAGCTCAGGGCTAATCTTCCTCAAAAAAAAAAAAGAAAGAAAAAGTAGAGTCAGATTTGATGAGTGGAAATATTGCTTCAGCATCCCATTCAAACACTACATCACACAAAGAAGAAAATCATTCACAATATATAACTTGAGCAATAACAAAAGAAAAGAATCCACGCTGGAATTGTTTAGAGACAGTTCTCTTAGATTTGCCTAGATAAAGATTTATCCAATTTCTAATGGAAAGAGATTGGTGATGAACAGTCAACTTATGCTATATAATTTTTTAATATTTTTCGAGTTTATGAGTGCTCACGTGTACCTGCTCACAATCCCATGTATGTCAAAGCCTGTTTGAACAGAAGACTAACACAAACTCTGTAAGGTGGTAGTCCACAGGGCAGATTCACTCCCTCTCAATTCATTTGTTATCAACCTAGAGTCTTAAGGCAAAGCGTCTGCCCCTTGGTCTCATGGACCCACTGACGTTACAGATAATTCCTGAGACTTAGTGGACGACAACTGATGATCGCAATCAGGATGCCAGTGTCTGAAATGGGTAGGCAAAACCGGGCAGGATAGCTCCCCTTTTGGAATAGTACTAAGCAAGGCCTAGTCCTATCCGGGCCTACCAAGCAGCAACATCTCCTTACAAAAATGATAACAAGGGGCCGGCCTGGTGGCGCAGCAGTTAAGAGCACACGTTCCGCTTCTCGGCGGCCTGGGGTTCGCCGGCCCGGATCCCGGGTGCGGACATGGCACCGCTTGGCAGGCCATGTTGTGGTAGGCGTCCCACATATAAAGTAGAGGAAGATGGGCACGGATATTAGCTCAGGGCCAGGCTTCCTCAGCAAAAAGAGGAGGACTGGCGGTAGTTAGCTCAGGGCTAATCTTCCTTGGAAAAAAATAAATAAATAATAAAAAAATAAACAAACAATATATGACTACCACAAATAATAATGATATTATGAAAATCTTAAATAAATATAAAACTTTTTCTGACTCATTTTCTTTCTTAAAAATCTCTTAGAATAGCATCTATTCTGTAGTTTGTGATATACTACATTTGCTTAAAAACATTCAAAATAGTGTCCAGCATATATTTATTTATCATTTTTCTGTTGATTGGCTTCTGGGTAGATTGAGTTACTAGTGCTGCGCTGGGTATTCTTATCATAATTTTTTGGTGACTGTGGGTGTACGCGTTTGAATATTCTATATTTTTACACAATGGAATCCTCTACAACGGTGAGAATCAGTCAACTCCAACTGCATGCGACAAAATGGGTGAATCTCACAAAAATAATGTCGAGTAAAAAAAGCCAGACACAAAAGAGCACACGCTGTACCAGTCCATTCATACAAAGTTTAAACACACACAGAACGAACCTGTGGTGTTAGAAGCCAAGACACTGGAGTGAGACGAAAAGCCCTTGGGTTTAGATGGAGTCACACCAAGCTGGAGGCCTGAGGAAAAGGTCAGGAGAAAGCCGTAATTCAGTCTCAGGACTGTCTAAGAACGATGGTCATGAGAGATTCCCCGTTGACTGACTAGCCTTCCATCTGGCTCCTTCTGGGTCAGGAGCCTGACTTCCTTTTTACACTTTGAGGAGTGATGACTAGTTTTCACGCAAGTTTATGGCTCAGGGAAGTTTTTCTTTGATATCACCAAAATAACTCCCAACTAACTTGACTCATACCTGAAATTCTATCATTACTGGTATTACGCATGATGTTTTCTTTGGTTTATGACATTGTCCCCTACTAACGAAAAGTCCTCTACGAGTAGTAACAAATTACAACTTCTCTAGGACATAGATCCTTCTTATTCTTCTTTGTAAGCTCAATGCCTTGTACTCGTTTTTGACAAAAAAGAGTAAAAAATAAATATTTGCTGAATGCCAGGGAAGTCTTAAGTCATTATATGCTGACATGAATGAAGTCCAGACTCCTTCCTCAGAGGTGTTTTCTATTGGAGAGACAATAGATAGAGTTGCTCTTACTGGGCCGCAAAGATGAGAAGTGATGGTAAGCTAGGGAGCCGAGATAAATGACTGAAAATGAACGTTGAAGATGTGAAAATAAACTGTTTTCTACACAACTTTGCCCAGGAATAGCCTGGATCTTAATGCATCCAAAACAAGATTAAAACAAAACCTTCAGCAGTTTCTCTAAGAGACAAGAGAATATATATTTATTGTGTCACCGTCAGATTCATTCATCTACGAATCTATTCATTTAAGAAATAATTGGTCAGTTGGTACAGTATACCAAGCACTGGGTTTGCATAACCGATACAAGAATGAACAGAGAACAATTATGGTGCACTCACTCCTAGAGCTTAACATCTAGATAAAGAGAATTTAAGGAATTGTACAAATAAAAATAAAATGACACGAGTGGTGAGTGCTAAGAAGGAAAAGAACCTGATTTTAAGAAATACATAATGGGGACATCTGATCTAATCTGGAGAATCAAAAATAAGAAAATAAAAAGATCTGAGATGTGAACCATCTGTTGGACTTAACAATAGGAAGGTTGTGAGGCATTTTCAAGACAGAAGAGAAGAATGTGCAAAAGCCCTGTGGCAGGAAGAATCACTGAACATTTGAGGAACTAAAAGATTTACTATGGTTGAGAGCAGTTCAATAAAAGCTGCTGAGAAAGACAGGGCTATATCTGACACCCCTTGCAGGATACATGAGGGGGTTTTTGCGTTTGTTCTAAGAGAAATGGGAAAATTTTCAGATTTACATTCTTAGAAGAGTATTCTGACTGCTTATAGAAAAACAGATTATAGTTGATCAACAATGGATACAGAAAATAAGTCTAATAAGTTGGTGGATTTTAAATGTATTTATGGGCAAAATAAGCAGAATTTGGTGATAGCTTGAATACAGGAAATGAAAGAGAAGGCGGCGGTAAGGACAACTTTTGGACTTCTGGCTTGGGCGGCTGATCCATGGTGATGCAATTCCTAAGACAGGGAAATGAAGAAAACGACGGTATTTGAGCTTAATGAGGGATTCCCGGCTCAGTTTTTATCGTGTTGATTGTGAGATGCTTCCAAAGCACAATGAAGGTGTCAATGTGTTAACAGCCATTATAAAATCACTAGTCGTTTAAGCTATTAGGATGGATTAATGCACTTGGTTCATTACACTAAACGTTAAATTCCTGAATATATGATGGACAAATTTGTAGAACAGATTAACTGACCACGGGTTACTGACTTAAAAATATTATGAAAATATTCAAGACTACAAAAAGTAGAGAGTAGTATTACACATTTTCATACACTCGCTGCCAGATACAACAATTTTCAAAATTTTGCCAAATTTGCTTCGTCTCCATTTTTATTCTTAAAATTTTATCTGCTGAAACATTTTCAGCGCCATTTACTTGATTTATTATGTCTTTTAAAAATATGCTGCTGGGCCAGCCCTGGTGGCCCAGTGGTGAAGTTCAGCATGCTCCACTTGGGTGGCCCGGGTTCACTTCCTGAATGTGGACCTACACCACTCAGCTGTCAGTGGCCATGCTGTGGCTGTCGCTCACATACAAAAAGAGGAAGATTACCTGTGGATGTTAGTGAAGGGTGAACATTCCTCATCAAAAAAAAAGAAAAATAAAGGGTGCAGCCCCATGGCCAGGTGGTTAAAGCTCCATGTGCTTCTCTGTGGCAGCCCAGGTTCACAGGTTTGGATCCCAGGTGCAGACCTGAACCACTTGTCACCATGCTGTCATGGCGACCCACATACAAAATAGAGGAAGATAGGCACAGATGTTAGCTCAGGGCAAATGTTCCTCAGCAAAAATTTAAAAAGTCGTCATCACACCTAATGCAAATACCACACCTAATGCAATAAGCCCTAATAAAAGCATCATTCTTTTTTATTTTTTCATTTTATTTTATTTATTTATTTTTTTCGGATGTACATCATATTTCGAATTCTGTATACATTACATCATGTTCACCACCCAAACACTAATTATAGTGCATCCCCTCACATGTGAGCCTAGTCACCCCTTGTGTCCTCCCCAGTCCCCCCTTCCCCAAAGGTAACCACCAGTCCAATCTCCAATGCTATGTGGGTTTTTTTGTTGTTGTTTTTATCTTCTACTTATGAGTGAGATCATATGGTATTTGACTTTCTCCCTCTGACATATTTCACTCAGCATAATACCCTCAAGGTCCATCCATGTTGTCACAAATGGCCGGATTTCGTCATTTCTTATGGCTGAGTAGTAGTCCATTGTGTATAAATACCACATCTTCTTTATCCATTCGTCCCTTGATGGGCACCTAGGTTGCTTCCATGTCTTGGCTATTGTGTATAATGCCGCAATGAACATAGGGGTGCAAGTATCTTTATAACATTGGTCTGAGCAGCATATTTTCAAGTCCCATGTCTGAGTGGGCAAGGGAAACAAAAGAAAAAATGAACAAATGGGACTACATCAAACTAAAAAGCTTCTGCACAGCAAAGGAAACCATCAACACAACGAAAAGACAACCTAACAATTGGGAGAGGATATTTGCAAACCATATATCAGATAAGGGGTTAATATCCAAAATATACAAAGAACTCATACAGCTCAACAACAAAAAACCCAACTATCCAATTAGAAAATGGGCAAAAGATCTGAACAGAGATTTCTCCAAAGAAGATATACGGATGGCCAACAGGCATATGAAAAGATACTCAACATCATTAGCTATCAGGGAAACGCAAATCAAAACTACAATGAGGTATCACCTCACTCTGGTCAGAATGGCTATAATTAACAAGACAGGAAACAACAAGTGTTGGAGAGGGTGTGGAGAGAAGGGAACCCTTGTTCACTGCTGGTGGGAGTGCAAACTGGTACAGCCACTATGGAAAGCAGTGTGGAGTATCCTCAGAAAATTAAGGATAGATCTACCATATGATCCAGCTATTACAAAAGTATCATTCTTAATATATGATACTTCCTTAGCATGTCTAATACCAAATTAAAAAATGTCAGTCTAAGAAATAGTTTTTAGAATATATTTACTTGACTTAGGATCCAAAGTCCACACCTTGTCAAATAATCTCATTTATTTGGCAGCAGTTCACTCTTCCTACCCAAAACTTTTCTTTTCTCTCTCTTCCTTTTTTTTGGTGATGGCAATGGTGCGTTGCATAAACTGGATTGTCCTATAAAATTTCTCTTATTCTGTATTTGTCAGCTTGATTCCTTGGTCATTTATCTTGCCCTGTTATCCATGTTTTACTTATAAGTTAAAGTTCACTTTCAAGGATTGATAAGGCAAGAATACTTTATCGGAGGCGTGATTGCTTACATCTGAACGCAATCAGTGTTCCACTTTTAGTGATGCTCAGGTTGTTTTGTGAGTTCAAGTGGTGACAGGTTGATTGCTTTCCTATGAAGTCGAGTGACAACTTTTCATTTAGTTGTTGGGATGGACTTCACATGATTCAGTTTTTATTAAGTGTTTGCAAATGGCCATTTCCTAATTTTATCATTCCTGTCATACAATAGGCAGAATTCTTCTGTATTTTTTCCAATAAACTGTATTTGGATATCATAAAATAAAGTTTATACAGAAAAGGCTTAATCATTTGTTTCATCAATCCAATCTTTAGAGGAAGATGTGATATGTTTGTTATTTCCAATGATGCCCCAAATGTTGTTATTGCCACTGCTCTGCTGGATTTCTCTCCCTCTCTGTCTTATCAGAATGTCATTATGGGTTTGTATGTATATGATATACCTCAATAAATTTCATTATTCTCTCCTGGTATGTAATTCTCACAACTGCAGCCAATGAGTGCGTCATCACATCAGCTTCTGTGTCCTTAGGCGTGGCACTACCACTCCATTCTGAATGGATGCTTTACTTTCTGTCACCACAAGATGTCTCTGCACCATCTGGTGGGTTTCCTACAACATACCTGGGACCCGCCATTTCTCTGATGATTACTGGTTCTTTTTAGTGGGGAATAGTATTTAGAAACCACTTTCTGGATGTAAGGGTGCTCAACACTCTTCCATTGGCATTGCTTCTAGGCCTTTCCAGAAGACAGAGTTAAGATGTGCATATTTTCAGAATTTAAAAGAAATCAGGAGTTCATAAAAATAATTCCCATTCAAGTTTAGCGCTATCAGATTTTTAATTAACATCTCTGACGTTTATATCAATATATTTCCTCCCACACACACAATCTTAACATCAGTATTGAATTGCCTTATCCTCAGTTAGACCTATAAAATAGTTTCAAAATAATCTTAAACTATTACTATTTATAATTAGACTAAAGAAAGAAATCGAACTTTAAAATAGAGTTGAGTTGTTTTTGTTGTTGCTGCCATTGTTCTTGCTGTCCTGTTTGTCTTTGCATGCGCACCGTCGTGGAAACAGAGCCTTGGTGTTCCTACATCACTTAAAGTTATTCTTTTCTAAGTATGTTTATTTCACAGGCTTCAACACTCATTTGTAGGTTTATTTTCTATTCTCAGATATTTCTTTTGAATTTATTTTTCATTATGTGAACTGCGTACATTTTTCAAAGTTAAAACGATATAAGAAAATATCCAGCAGTATCATTTCCTTCTCTATCATCTTCACTCTCTCCCCTCCTTTGACTTGTAGTAATAGTTCTTACTCGTTTGTGATTTATCCTTACAGTCTTTCTTTTTGTAAATATAACCAAATACAAATATCTATTTTCTGCAACCCCTTTCTTATATAAAATATAACATATTACATGTACGATTTTGCAAATCAAAGTATTGAAAGGAGTAAGGCAAACACAATGTAACTAAAAAACTGCTTTCTAAGAAAAAGCAGAGAAATAGGAATAATTGAAAAGATATGAGGCATCCTACTTTATCTTGGGAAAAGATTCAGAGAAATTACATTTGGATTTATTGATGTAATAAAAACACCAACCATAGGATTACATATTTGCTGCTGTTACATGATATAATAGCAGTGAGGAGAGGGCGAAACCTGGCGGTTTGCTCAGGACAGCCAATTTCTGCCTATGTCTATTTGCCTTGGAGGAAAACATGTATGCTCACCCTTGTAGACAACCTAGTTTGCCTTTGAGCCATGGGTAAGATTTGAGAACTAGTTCCATGAATAAGCCAGGCTATTTGTAACAGAGGCTTCATATGGAACACTTGTGAGGTTAAAAAGTAGACAGCTAAATTGGAGTAAGATTGTTAATTTACTTATATATCACATAAAATAGTTAGGATGACAGGCGAGTGGAAAGGCTACCTAGAGACCCAGGACGGAGCTGGCAGTCGGATTTTAGTCCTCAGTGACTTCAAATCAGGTGAAAGTGAGAAAAAAAATGGAAAAGATATTTGGATTGGGGTAGCCAGATATTGAAGAAAATGAGGAAAATGGAAAGCTTGATAAAGGATATCAATTTGGGCAAGGTAACAGGATCCAGTACAATTTGCAGTTAAATACCAGACCGTTTTTTCCACAAGAGGATATAGCGCAATTAGATGTCCACCAGACAAGACAGAGTTTGCAGATCCGAGTTACCCTTAATTTACAGAAGAGTTGCAAATAGCTCAAAAACAATGAATATGGCTAGAACCTGATAGCCCAAAAGGATATGCTACGGACAATGCACAGTTTTCCATTGAGACAGAATTAATTTCTACAGCCTCTTGATCAAAAGCAATCTGAAGAGAAGATTATTCTTAATCACCAAATAAGACTGATCTCAATAGATTTGGCCCGATTATTTACACAGGTGCAGCAAGAACATCATTTACCACAGGTCTTCCGTGCTGGCTCTGCTGGAAGTCTTTATAAGGAATCTCAGATTAGACTTAGAATAAGCTTAAAAAATCTAGGAAGACAAGGCAAGAATTCAGCACCAGAAATTTGAGCAAAGTACTCTCTTCTCGAGTTCCAAAATATCCTAAGATTCCTGAGTCTGCCAGTGAGTCATTTGCTCGCTCGCTCATAAGGCTGGGAACCTGGGAACCAGGTGCCAGGCCAGTTTTCTAAGAAGTCTCTGTAAGCATTGGCTCCATCAAGTAACCCTAGTTCCTTAAAAGTGTCTAGCGGCGTCTGATTAAATGAGTATCATTCTCAAATATTACATTCCAGGAAAGACATTGGTTGCATAACCAATGTTTCCAATTATGTTCTTATAACATGGACACACAAGGGGCCGGCCCCGTGGTCGAATGGTTAAGTTCACACGGTCCACTTCAGGGGCCTAGAGTTTCTCTGGTTCGGATCCTGGGTGTGGACATAGCACTGCTCATCAGGCCATGCTGAGGCAGTGTCCCACATAGCACAACCAGAAGGACCTACAACTAGAATAGACAACTATGTACCGGGGGGTTTGGGGAGAAGAAGAAGAAGAAAAAAGAAGGTCACACAAATAACTGTAGTATATAATGCGAACCTATGCAAATAACTATATTGCTATGAAAATAAGAATACTCAAAAACATTTCACAATTCTAAAAGAGTCAGGCAGGGAGAAAAGTATTTCATTTGCAAATGTTTATGTCAATTTGCAAAAGCAGAGTCTACTAAATTGTTCTGAGTTATAGACTGCTTAAGAGAAGAGGACAGAGTTCCTTACACATCCATAAAAATACAAAATTGAAATATCAGTAATATTGCAAACAAAGCCCACAATCATCCCTCACAGTTCCTTCATTCCTACATAACCTGTCCCGCTTAATCTTACCCCACTCAATCTTGGGTTAACAGTCGCACGAATCCATCTACTTCTCAGCTAGTTTTGGACTTCCTGTCTCCAAGTTGGGTAAATGATGCCGTCTGAAGCCTGTGCCCTAACGTAGTGCTGCTCCACGAGGTTCTGAGATGGCCCTCCTGTGTTGAAGATGAAGCACTCCCGTCCATAGCTGATTACAAGAGCTTTCAGGGAAACACCATAGTAAAACAGAAACTATCTGCAAATGAATAAAGACTTTAAGTAGCTGTGGTTAAAGTTTTACTGGTAATTTTCAAAAGCGAAAGATCTAATGAGACGTCATTACAAGAATAATTCAACAGGCAAGGAACAGGTTGTTCTTGTAGATTGCAACAGAAGGTAACAAAGTCAATCCAAAAAAAGTTTTAGACAAAACATTTATAAACATAATGATTAACTCTATTGTCAAAGACGAGGTATTACACCTAATTTATAAAAATAAATGAACATAATCTTAACAGAGAAAAATCTTCAGATATTACATGTGATAATCCTGAGAAATAATATATCTTGAATGTACCAAGTATGTAGTTAGACTGTACCAAGAATATATCGAGACTATCAAGTAAAAACATCATGTAAGTCGAGAGTAGGTCTTAAACATCCGAGCATTGATAAAATTCCACAGCTAAGTGATGTACGTCTCTCCTTGAAAACCACTGACCTAGAAGCGACTTGATTCAAATTAAAGAACTAAAGTTGTGATCAAATTAACACTTTAAATAAATAACTGGAATTATGACGATAACACTGTAGTGTTGTTGTCTAACAAAGCACACAAGGACCCTGACAGATAGAAACATTCCAGACTGTGAGAGTACTGACATCTCCAGGTCCTTTCCATACAGCATGCACTTTCTGAGATACATATATTAACAGTATTTTTCCCAGCCTAATTTAACCTAGGGAAGGCTAAGCACGCCTTCTGATTTTGCACTGCTTCCCATGTGCAACAGTAACATATTAAACAAACTTCATTGTTTCTATCACTTTTCTTTTTACAAGCTGAAGGAACAAATCCTTTGTGATTTTCCAGGGACCATTTGGGAAATTTCAAAGACAATTTTGCTCAAAAAAAAAACAGGCTTTGATTTGAGGAAGGCAAACTATCAAAAGCTGTCACATTTGAAGACTCGAATTGGGTTACAGAGAAGGAATTAATGGCTACCTATTTAACCAAAGTGACAGCAAAATATTTTTAAAGTAAACCTATGAGGTAACTTGATTTTAAAAACCCTTAGCTCCTTCATAAGTGAGAAACCTTTGTTTTTCATAAATAATCTAAGGCATAAACATTCATTATAAACCATAGAAGTTTACTCTGGCAGGACATAGAATCTTTGCTATCCAGGCTGATTACCCAGAAGGTAAAGAATAAACTTTTGTAGCCTCTTACTAAGAGACCAGTAATCTAAGAACATTTTATTATAATAGAGAGAAAACCAAAGTTTAGTTTTGCGTCAGTATAATATTCGACACAAACTCATTTTGAAAATCTTATAAATAAATCCATCAAACCTTAGTCAGTTTTCACACGGGCAACCAAAATTCCCTAGCCTAGAACCTTCATCTACTTTCTATACCCATTCAGGTTTTGTCCCACACTTTACTTTTTTTTTTTTCTCATTCTGGAATAAGCAGTCATTTTATTTGGGGACAAAATTACTCTCTTTTTCCTTAAAGGAAGCTCATCCTGCAAATCTTGCTGACAAATTGTACATCTCTGCCACTCTTACTACTAATTGAGTCTGACTCTCACATGTCAATGTTTTAACCACACCGAATTCTATTCCACAGAGGGAACTAGGAGGTGGGTAGATGTGAACTGTCATTCACACCAGCCTTCGCAGCAGGCTAGGAGAGCTTATGAAGACACATCTCACAACTTATTATAGCCATAAACATCCCTTATAGTGTAACTTCTCAACGTGCAAAACTGAACAGGTTCATGAACAGATGCAAATAAATACAAACACTCTGTAGCATGTAAAAAATGAGACAAACTGTATACATACTTAAAATTATACATAATAACCAATGTTCTAATATTTTCTTCTACTTACAAATGATCTCAGTATCTAATAAATACAGTAGTGCACACTTATCTGTGATTTTGCTTTCCATAGTTTGAGTTACCAGTGGTCAACTGCAGTCTGAGAATATTAAATGGAAAATTCCAGAAGGAAAATATTCATAAGTTTTAAATGGCATGCCATTCTGAGTAGCACGATGAAAGCAGCCCCGGGAAGGATGTGAATCACCCCTTTGTCCAGCAGATCCACATTGTATGAGCTGCCCGCCCATTAGTCACATAGTAGCCATTTGGGTTGTCAGATTGACTGTCAAGGTATCGCAGAGCTTGTGCTCAAGTCACCCTTATTTTACTTCCTAGTGTCCCCAAAGTGTAAGACGTGCCGAAGAGAAGCTGTAAAGTGATTCCCTTAAGTGAAAAGGTGAAACTTCTCCATTTAATAAGGAAAGAAAAAGTTGTATGCTGAGGTTGCTATGATCTATGATAAATTTTATTACAGTGTATTATTGTTCTATTTTATTATTAGCGATTGTTGTTAATCTCTTACTGTGCCTAATGCATAAATTAAACTTTATTGTAAGTATGTATGTATAGGAAAAAAAAGCATAGTGTCTAGAGGGTTTGGCACTACCTGAGTTTCAGGCCTCCACTGGGGATCTTGGAACGAATCCTCTGTGGATAAAAAGTGGCTACCATACCCATTAATTAACTCGATTCAGTATCAGTCTAAGGTGGGGTGATTTCCTGATCTTGGTTATTTTCCTGGAACACAGAACTCAGGTAAACACTACCAGGAACAATAGTGTTAGGAACAGAGAAGACTGAAAATCTAATTCTTCTAGAGATATATTGGAAGGTTTCCCACTGCTGAGAATCACCAGGAGGTTTTTGGATTGAAAAATAGATCTTGGATAGGAGAGGATGAGAGTCAGAAACACGGAAGATTCATTCTCTCAGAATATTTCAGAACTAACAGAACTGGACCTTACATTTCAGATAACAACCTGATAGAATATTCAGCCCCCGGGGAGTGGGCCTATGCCTCCTACCTCTTTCTGGAACTGTTAGTTGGATTGTAATGATTGTTACATTGTAGAAATTCACGTAACACCATGCAACAGGTAAATTTGCCCTATTAGTCACTTTTCGTAGACAATCATCAAAAACAAAACAAGACAAAACAAAAAGCATTCAACATATGTATTGTGTATACAAACTTGTATTTCAATAGTTAACAAAAAAACAAAAATAAGAATTCATTCAATACATTCCAATCCACATTTTAATGATTTTTCTTCATCTCCTTGAGCTGTTAATGACAAGCAAAAAGCCTATCTGTTTTACCTGTATAGTCAAAATAGTAAGACTCTGGCCAATAGACAGGCATTATGCTTCTAGAAAGAGAAATATCCTTGTATACATTACCGTGTTAATTTGAACAGAATCACTATTAATAACAAGTTATTTAAAACCCAGAGTAGATATACTTTTCTGAAACAACTTATGTTGGCTTGAGTGTATATTTTAGGTATCAAGAAAAATTAAAAAACAAAAAAGAGTGAATTTAATAACAATATATTTAACTATGTAATAGTTTGTCAAAATCTCAAAAGCACTGTGTATTTTACTTCATATTATATCAGTGATTTTTTTTTAGTTGACAACCTAGAATTTTACATAGGGTACATTTTAATGCCAATAGTTAGATTACTGTGGATATGGTATATGAATAGTGTACATTTTAAAATAAATCTTTGGCTCTTTCAGATCAGATAGGCAATTCTCAAATCACCAAATCCAGTGGCATAAATCTTTCCACTTTCCATATAATTTGTTCTCTAATGAAGTCTTAAGGCATACCAAAAAATTAAATAAATAAATAAATAAGGCTCATTTGGTCATCCCAGTGCATTCAGTGTAAGAAGTCAAACCTCAGAATTAGTAATATAACCTGGTGAATTCTAACTATCCATCCTCACGTTTAGATACCCTTCTTAATTTTGTTGCTCATGTTACATTGTACCTTGAGATGATGCATATGAATAGAGACCACGAAAATTATTTAAATGTATTGTTTATTTTCATTTTGCAATTTAATTTATTCTAATTGATTTGTTATTTATGATAAGATCCATAATTAACTTTTCAGCTAAATGCATCTTTTCATTTGTGTATAAAGTTGCCTCTGGTGTCCGAAGGGAACCGGCATCAATTTCTGGGACGGCTCCTTCATTGCTGACTCAGATGAAGGCTCCTTAGTTGCAGTCTGGTCTGCAGCAAGCTGAGAGCTGTAACCAGGCTATAAAAAATTATGGAACAGGAAAAACATGATCCTGGAGGCCGTCTGGAAATCTCTTTGACAGAGAGCAACACAAGAAATAGTATCTCACAAAGGGTTTTCAAACGCTCGTCGCTGGGCTAGAGGGATGTATTGTCTTAGAAGACATTTTGAATGTAAGTTGCATATACCACAAGACACTGAAAAGCAAGACAATAATATGAATTTGAAAAGCAACAGTGTGTAAAAATAAATCTGACACTTCACTTCTGGAGTCAACAAGCTTGGGATCTACGAGGCTTTCAAAGAAATGGATGGGCAGTAGTGTGAGGAAAAGATGTAAATAAATGTGCCCAAGGGCCCACAGAGGTGATACTGTTCAAATAGGTGATTTTCTGCCTTCTGAACAAACTGAGTATCTGCCAAGATTTTTCTCCCCTCTGCCATTTCTGCTTCTTTCATGCTCTCCCACTTACAACACCCTCCTCCTGACCGCACCGTCATTCAGTATGAGGTTATTGTAAGCAAGCATAGCTTCACAAAGGCTTGCCTGCATCACTAGGGTATGTCACATGAAGGTGGAAATGAGAAAGCAGGATAACCTAACTAAAATATATAAGAAAAGTATTCCCATGGCCAATCATAATGTAATATATCGTGGAGTATAAGCTATGCGCAGATATAGGCACTTGTGATACAGAAGAAACGGTGTCCTCCAATTCAACAGCATATTTATGAAGTCACTGCAATGTGAAAACCACAGCAGGGGTTGAGGGGTGCTGCCACCTACAAAGAGAGGAGGAGCCTTTGTAAAGGAGCCTGTTACAGGTTGAACTGAGGCCCCTCCAAATTCATATGTTGACTCCTCATATCTAGAACCTCAGAATGCAACTATACTTGGAAAGAGGGTCATTAGACACAATTAGTTGATATAAGGTCATCCTGGAGTAGGCTGGGCCCTAGTCCAATACGAGCATCTTTATAAAAAGGGGAAATCGGGCACAGACACACACACACACACACACACACACACACACACGAAGACCACATGAACACGAAGGCAGAGATCAGAGCGAAGCCACGGAACATCACAGAGAGCCAGAACATGCCAGAAGGCAAGGGAGAGGCCTGGAACAGGCTCCCTCAAGCCCTCTGAAGGAGTCCACCTGGGTCAGACCCAGACGTTGGATTTGTGGTCTCTGGAACTGTAAGAAAATACATTTTTGCTATTTAAGCCACCTGGTTTGCAGCCCTTTGTTGAGGCAGCCCTAGCAAACTCATACAGAGCCTGACATTATTCTGGGAGGAACAACATACACACATACGGGCATGAATTACAAATCATGAATGCAAACCATGAGGGAAGAAGAACCAAAATCACACAAGGCTTTAGAGTGCTGAGCTGGGGGCAGTTGGGTGTTGCAGGCCAGAAAAATCTCCACTGAAAAGGGTGACATTTAAACTAAACCTTAAAGCAAGTGACAGAACTGGGGCAGGTGAGGCAGCAATGTGTGTGGAGAGGAGGTTTTTGACTACAGGAAGATATCAAGTGCAGAAAAACAGAGAAAATATGCATCTCAACGGAGGGAGGTGAGGCCCCAAGGAAAATTGGGGCCATTCTGCAAAGGCCTTTGAATGTCAGGCTGAGAAGTTCACATTTAATTAGGGGACAGTGGACCTTTAATGTTCTTTGAATACACATAGCACACACACACAAATGCGTGCAAGCACATGTTCACATGCACACACACACAGGTATAAACATGCCATTTGATCATTTAAATCAGACATACTGCCACTGGAAATATTTCTTGGAATTGTTATGTAGGACTGCCATGGAGGGGGGCCCTTCCTCTCGATTCATCTATTGCTTCAGAGGAGTGATATTTTGAAGACTTTGTGTATCAAGCATTGTCCTAGGCGCTAGGGTTATAGCAGTGGGTGAGAAAAACCGGGCCCCTCCCTCCTGGAGCTCACATTGCAATGGAGACAAATACACAAAAATAGATACATGGATATTGGGCAGAATAGCAGGTGGTGGTATATGCTACGGAAAGAAAAGTCCAGGTGAAGGAAAGAAGATAATGGGAGTGTATATTTTTAGATAAGGCCATCAGGAAGGTTTCTAAGCGGGAGATATTTGAGCCAAGACCTACCGAAAGGAAGGGACAGAGCCATAGGTCTTTTCCAGTCATGAGTATCCCAGGGAACAGCACAGACTCAGACCCTTAGATGGGTGTGTGCTTGCTGTAGAAGGAACACAGGGGCCAGCCCGGTGGCCCAGTGGTTAAGTTCGCACATTCCGCTTCTTGCGGCCCGGGGTTCACTGGTTCAGATCCCGGGTGTGGACGTGGCACCGCTTGGTACGCCATGCTGTGGTAGGCATCCCACATATAAAGTGGAGGAAGATGGGCACGGATGTTAGCTCAGGGCCAGCCTTCCTCAGCAAAAAGAGGAGGATTGGCAGTAGTTGCCTCAGGGCCAATCTTCCTCAAAAAAAAATTAAAAAATTAAAAATAAAAAGAAGGAACATGAGGTGGCCAATGTGGAAGAAAGATGGGAGAGAGGAGACTTGCCAAGGCATAGAGTAAAAAGAAAAAGAAAAAAATTCATCTCAGAAAAGCCATAGAGTCCAAAAGGTTTAGTTCTGAAAGAAAGAAAAGTTGGAATAATACTGGGGAAGGTGGTCCTGGTGGGGAGAGCCAGTGTTCCCGAGTTCAATCTGCTAAGGCGTCCGGTGGGCCTTGATGAAACATCTGAGGGAGGTCAGCACACAGGGGAGATTTTAATGGGCCTGTATGTCCCCAGCAAACGATGGGAAGAGCATCAGTGAGATCCAAAGCAGAGGTGGCGGGCCAGCCACAGGAGACACCATTCTCTTCCCAGATAACAACTGTGAGCAAAGTAAAACTACTCACCTGGCTTAATGACACGGGGAGGGGGTAGCAGCATTGCACGCCAGCTCATGACGGGGACCACAAGGTGATGGGGAGACAGTCAAGAGGTCAGCCCACCCCACATTTCCTCTGTAAAGGCTTTAAGAAAATGCTTGCTTGTCTCTATCCAGCTTATAGGGATAAGGAGTGACAGGGTGTGCACCCTGGTGTGACAAGTTGGAGTCTCTGGAAGAAAATTGATCCATGACATGTTAAAGAAACACAGCTACTTTACAGCTTCTCTTAGTTTTAGGCAGAGACTACGTAAGATGACGTTCTATTTTAATTTACTCGGGCAAAGGACAACAGGCTATGGCTTAAACAACAGAAGTTTCTTCTCTCACAGTTCTAGAAGCTAGAAGTCTGAGCTCAAGACGTCAGCAGGGTTGATTCCTTCTGAGGCCTCCCTCCCCGGCCTGAAGACTGCAGTCTTCTCTCTGTGTCCTCACACGGTCCTCCCTCTGTGCATGTCTGTGTCGTAATCTCCTCTTCTTACCAGGACACCAGACCTTGGATTAGCGCTCACCCATATGTCCTCATTTTAACTTAATAACCTCTTTAAAGACTCTATCTCCAAACATAGTCACATTCAGGCAACTAGGGGTTAGGACTTCAACACATGAAGTTTTGGGGGGACACGATCAAGCCCATAACATTTTCTATTTATAAAAATGCATCAATGCTCTAGCAATTAAAAAAGGGCAGTCATCTGCCTCATGGGCCTGTGCTCAGGCACAGAACCTGCTCTCCATCCTTACTGTTCTTCCTGTCAGCCCCACACCTGTGTCCCAGGCAGATGTGGAGAAAACTTCCTGGTGGTCCCTCCGTGGTGCATGGGGCTCCCCACACAGGGACTTGAGGGGCAAGGACCATGTCCTTTCAGATATGCAGGCTTGTCTCACTCACTTTCAGGCTCACCTCGCTGCTAGCTGACAGCATTAATCTGGAATTTGGAGAAATGTGAGTCCACAGGACCTGGACTTGTGAGCGCGGGTTTGTGCCGGTCTACCTGCAGCCTGGCGCCTGGTGAGCATCAACACCGGCTGACAGGCGAGGGCTGCAGAAGGGGGCCCCGGACAGGGGCAGAGGGTGAGAGATGAAGAATGTAAACGGAGGATGGGAGCCGCTGGCTCTTTTGTTCTCCCTGCATTCAACTCCCCAGGAGAAAAGAAATCAGGTTAAAATGGAGATGTATACAGTGTTTCAAAAGCTGTGAAGGAAAAGAACGGATTCTTATGAAAGATATCTCTTTCCAGGATTTGTTTACAAGGAACAAAGCAGTTGCTGGATGAAAAGTATTGTGGGACCTGTTATTTTAAATTCAGCAAGAATAATTTTAAGATATTTTTGCAGTCACATAAGCCTCAGAGAGAAGGCATAGAGATGGCTCAGATATAGAGAGGGCTCATTTTAGCAAAAACAGTCAGATAAGAGGTTGCAAGCCTGTGAAAGTGTTCGGGGAATATGCCTTCGAATATGCCTGTGCTAAATACTGTTCTCTTTGGAAATAAAACAGCTGCCAGAAAGGTATTGATCTAGACTACTGCTAGACGTGGTTAGAGAAAAAGCTCCTAATAAGTTTAATGCTCCCAATAAAAGTGACAGCATGAATAGGGAATGGAAGGCTGCTTAGGGGGCTAGACTAAAAGGGCGGAATTCAAAAACTGCATTGAAACGGAGAGAAGAGACTCAGTCACCTACACAGACTTCCAAGTTTAGAATCAAGACGGAGATCTACAGAGCACCCAGAAGGGTCAGATTGGCTAACGTTCCATTTTGGTGACACGCCTATGTGGAATGTTACAGAATCCAGAACAGTTAGCATGGTGTGTCAGACAGGAAGCCATGAAATCTTACTGGTGGTCCAGAAGCAATGAGAAAGAGAGCGTTTAGATGCCTCTAGTTTTGTCCTGACTTGAGTAAAAAGGAAGTAGCCACAACTCATCCTACAGGAGAAAGGGAACACTTGCTATTCTTGCTCCTCAGAAAAGATGCTCATTATCTTTTCATCTCACTGCTGGAAGTGAGTACGTGTGCATCTCCGAGGGAGGTAGATGTGTCCTGGCTGCTAACCTGGGAAATCCCTGTGGGTTTGGGTCAGTGCGCCCAGGCTGCCATAACAAAGTGCCACAGACTGGGGGCTTGCACAGCAGAACCTGTCTCACAGTCTGCAGGCCAGAAGTGGGAAATCAAGGTGTTGTCAAGCTTGGTTCTTTCCAAGGGCTGTGAGGGGGGATCTGCTCCAGGCCTCGCTCCAGGCATATAGATGCTCAGCCTCATGTTCCCATGGTGTTCTCCTTGTGTGTGTGTCGGTGTCCATATTCCCTTTCTTATAAGGACACCAGTCACTCTGGATTAGGGCCCAAAATTAGATTGATGAACTCATTTGAAATTCGTTACCTCTGTAAAGACCCTCTTTCCAAATAAGTCACATCCTGAGGTCCTGGGGGTTAGGACTTCAATGTATGACTTCGGAGTGGGGGAAACAATTCCACCCACATCAGGTGGACCTCATGTGTGCATTAAAGAACACAGTCTGTTTCTTCATCTTTGGGATCTGTCCCTTTCTGCCTCATCACTTATGACTCCCTGTGTAATGGCTATCATAAAATATTCTACCAGCTAGCCCTGTTGAGGCCACAGCATCCTGCCCCACCCTCCCCGAGGCCTCAGGCAGCGCTCTGCATGAGGGATGTCTTCTCCAGGCCAGAGCTGGTCTGCTGTGGCCTGTTTCTCAAGGAACCATGCTTCTTCTGTGCTTAAATAGTAAGTCATAGGCCGGCCTGGTGGTGTAGCGGTTAAGTTTGCAGACTCTGCTTCAACAGCCCGGGGTTTGCTGGTTCGGATCCTGGGTGAGGACCTACACAGTGCTTATCAAGCCATGCTGCAGTGCCATTCCACATACAAAAATTAGAGGAAGATTGGGGCCAACCCAGTGGCGCAGCAGTTAAGTTCTCATGTTCTACTTCAGCAGCCTGGTGTTCATCGGTTCAGATGCTGTGTGGGGACCTATGCAATGCTTGTCAAGCCATGCTGTGGCAGGTGTCCCACATAAAATAGAGGAAAATGGGCATGGATGTTAGCTCAGGGCCAGTCTTCCTCAGCAAAAAGAGAAAGATTGGTGGTGGATGTTAGCTCAGGGCTAATCTTCCTCAATAAAAAAAACAAATTAGGGGAAGATTGGCACAGATGTTAGCACAGGGACAATCTTCCTCACCAAAATAAAAAAAAAAAAGTAAGTCACTTATACCCACTACAAAACAAACTAAAAGCAACAGTATCCTTTGATTCCAATATCTTGGAGAGATTTTAGATTTTAGACTCAGATATAAGTCCAATGGACTTTAACTAAGAGAAGATCTCAGTGTGCTCAGAATTGTCCCTTTCAATGTGTTCCACAGGCACCCCAGCCATGCCCAAATAAGTCTGCATCTTAGGGTACACATCGATGCCTTTAAAGGTGACTCCTACATCCCCAAGGAAAAAATCAAACAGATTAACACATAAGAAAATTATAGTTTCTATAAATTAATATTGTAGTATTCTATAATTAAACTGTTCCATATTAATGGATAAGGAAATACATCAAGTTGGTAACAGTGGCTTTTGAGGACTATTGCATTGAAATGACACAAGGATTATGAAAATCGTTAGTGACCAAATGAAAGTATTAGGATTGTGCTGGATTGGGGATTGAGAAAAACACAGGAGAGAAAAGTAAAAGAAAACATACCTATTCTGTCTGAAGGAATCCTAAGAATATGCAAAGCTTTCACCTCTGGGAAGAATCTCAAGGACATAGTGGGAAAATAACAGGCAGCATCATTCTAGAAGAGATTGGGTGGCTAAATCCACACATTTAAAACTTAATCCAAACAGAATGAGACTGTGATATTCTTCAAATATATTTAGCCTACAGACACACGTTGTTTGGCATCATTGTAGCAATTAGTTGTGCAACAAACTAGTCTGTGTGCACTGATGTGTAGACAAGGTGGAGAGGAAAATAACGCTGAAAAGCAGAGCAAGAAAGGAGCCTGGGGCATGAGTCTTCTCTTTAAGGGGACCCGGCTCTTTGTGTTTTTCTTTTGGTAGTGACTCTAAAAAGAGGGAACATGATAAATTAGAGAGCTCTCAACTGATGCACAAAAGTCCTTGTCTCACTCCCACACAGCTGACTTTGAAGTGGCCCCAGATATATGTGTCGTCCATGTCCTTAGGGGACCCCTGGAAAACATTCCCTCAGTTCCTATTATATTTGACTCTATTGTCACTGAGCATGGGTCAGTATGAAATGACAGCATTTGCATATAGTAAAAAAGCACTTTTACAAAACTTAGATAAATCTATTAGTAAAAATGTATTATTTCATATTTAAGCTATTTATTATATTATCTCTATGCATTCGTTACGAGAAATGGAAAAAAATTAGTAGAAGCCAGTTGGGTTCAGTTTCTAAACTCACGTGGCATTGTTAACATGAGGTCACTAATTAACTTCTGCATCTCCTTCAAGAGAAATTATGAAGTGTCTCCACCAAGGGGAGGAAGGATGAAGTGAAGAGAGTGCAGAGTCATAAATTAAGTACAAGGATGCCTGCATGTCCACACCATGTTCAAATGTCACTTTATAGCACAAGAAAAGATGTGCATGGGAGAAGCGGGCAAAGCAATCATATTTTGCTTGACTATGAATTAATTTCAATTAGAAACTTCTTTTAAGAGAGGATGAAGGAAAAGTTGTTAATTCATTGTGAAAGGTAGGGTCAAGTATTTAGTTATGACAAGGACCTAATTAGATACAAAATGGGTTGACATATTCTTCTAGAAATTTTCTCTAATCTGCCAAACTCCTTTCTTCTATGGTAGGTTTATGTCTAAAGGAACAACATTTTAACTTCGTATTATAATTAAGTGCATTCCATTCCTTCTGGTCTAGCCAGAGTAGAAACGATCTCTAAGGACAGAATACAAGTAGCTAACTGTGTGTCCTCTAAAACACACATATCCCACCTTGCAAAGCTAGTTCCTCAAGTGGATAGACAGATAAAATGAAGAGATTGAATTATGCGAGATAAATATAATTAAAAAAGTGATCTATTAGGATATTGTTTACATTACTGAATAATGCAGACTCACTAGTCCTCATTTTGTAGGAAATGGAGAAATTATGAAGGTTTTTGGCCAAAAGAAGCAGAGAAATAAAACTGTGGTTGATTAGAGCAGGGGAGTCATCCGTGGGTCTTGTTAAAAAGCAGATTGTGATTCAACAGGTCTGGGTTGGAGCCCAATATTCTGCAAGTCTAACAAGGTCCTCACTGAGGTGACACCCTGCCAGCGGGCCTTGAACCACACTTTGAGGACAAGTAGATGAATGTGATCACTTATTCTAAAATTCAATTGTACCTTTTCAGAAATACTGTCTCCTCCCCACCGTCTTCAAGATATTGACGTAATTGGTATAGGATGCAAGCCTGGGAATAATAGTGAAAGCATATTGTGTGATTCTATGTGCAGTGAAGTTGGAAAACTACTGGTGTAGATAATATTCTACTTTTAGAAAATAACAAGGATTATTTTTCAGAGAAAGTGAGTTCCAGAGGCTATTTTTTTCCAACTGACAGCTGAGTCATTATGGAAATGACTTTCAAATATTTATTTCATGTCTTCTTTCTGTTTGGGGTTTCCCACTGAAATATATTAGGTAAACTATAATTAAATTTTGGCTTTCTGAGTGTATTTCCTTTGACGATGCAGTGGATAGATCCTTTGGGACTAGAAGTCTGAGCTACTAAACATTTCAAAGAGAGTGTCCAGTAGTAAAGAACTCAGACAGATGCCTGGTGAAAGATCGAGGTGAGCTCAAGGAAAAGATTGGGCAGCTGCTAGGAAAAGAAGAGAAATCCTATAATTTTCATTACCAAAAGTCCATTATTCTGAACAGGGCAAGTGCATAAAAATAATAAAACATGAATGCTTGGATTAGCATTTTAAGGGAATCATTGAAAGCTTTGAGCGATTCAAGGACGTACAGTGACTATTTTTCACATATTGATCTGCAGTGAGTTGCCTATTTAGTAACTTAGACTGTGAATCCTTGGTTAAAAAAGTTCACTTACTGAATTAAAACCTGGAAAATGCAGAAGTCTGGGTAAAAATTCTGATGTGCTTAATTTTTTTAAGTGCTAATGGCCCGGTGCCCTTGAAGAGATACTTTATTATTTACAGATACTGGAGATGGAAATAAGAAAGATTTTTACACAATCTAAGTACAAATTGTAAAGTATGTTACAAGGAAAGAAAATTTGTAGATAATTAAAAGATAAACAGGGCAAGGGAAAGAAGTGGAAGTAATTTATTGAGCTTTCTCCTTGTGGCATGAAATATGTATATTGTACCCCATTTAACCCTCTCAGTAAACCTTGGAGGGGGCCTTCATCATGCCCATTTTACAGGCAATGAGATCACTATGTAACCTTGCCCACTAGTAGGTGGCAGCACTATTGGCCCCATCACACCATGGAAGGGAAAAATATAAAGGTGTGTTTACCAGTCAGGTTTCAACCAGAGACATGGAACCAGCAGGAGCTAGATATTAACAGATTTAATGCAAAGAATCGGTTAGGAGACTGGCCAGGCAAGGGCAAAATTCATAGGCTGGAAACTCTGTAGCAGGAGCAGAAGCTGCAGTCCATAGGCAGAATTTCTTCCTCTTCTGGGAAACCTCAGTTCTTCCCTTAATATCTTTCAACTGATTGAATGAGGCCCACCCAGATTATCTAAGATCATGACCCTTACACACAGTCAGTTGATTATAGGCTTTAGTTATATCTACAAAATGCCTTCACAGTACCACCTAGATTACAGTTTGGTTGATTGACTGGGGTGTGTAGCCTAGATAAATTGACACAAAAAACTGATTAACATGTGGTGTGTGAATGTTGAAATGGGGATGGGAGAGGGGCTGAAAAGGGTGAAGTAACAAGGAGCCTTGGTAAAAACTGGAAATAGAAAGAGGTAGAAAAAAGAATATTGAAAGAATAGAAACAGTTGAAAGAAGTGGAAATACAGATTGGAATGGGATAAGCAAAGGCGTAGTGTAATCTGGGCGATGCTGAGAAGAGAGGCTGCCTTCTCCCCAGACCTGGAACATGGCCACTGGGGCAAGGAGCTTCGTAACCTGCCATCTTCCTCCTTGTCTTATCAGCGACTTGTTTGATCCCAGAATTTATTTGAAGGTAAAAGTTTAAACACTGAAATGAGTAATGTTTCCATAAGATTTGAACTAAAATCTAAAAGTGACTAACTCCATTGTTGGGGGATGTGATGGTTAATTTATGTGTCAGCTTGACAGGCCTAAGGGATGTCCAGGTAGCTGGGAAAATATTCACGGGTGTATCTGTGAGGGTGTTTCCGGAAGAGATTAGAATGTGATGCAGTACACGGAGTAAAGAAGACCCACCCTCACCAATGGGGGCAGGTGGGCATCCTCCAATCCATGGAGGCCTGAACGGAACAAAAAGAGGAAGGAAGGGCAAATTCTCTCTCTCTTCTCGAGCTGGGATGCCCATCTTCTTCTATCCTTGCGCATCGGAGCTCCTGATGCTGGGGCCTTCAGACGCTGGACTCAGACTCAATTACCTCACCAGCTCTCCTGTTTCTCCAGCTTTCAGGCAGCATGTCATGTCGTATCTCAGCTTCCACAATTGCATGGACCATTTCATACAATAAATCTCCTCTCAGTTGCAGTCAGCAAGCAGTCTGTCATCCAGAGAATAAAGATGACTCAAAATAATAGGTTTAGCGTGTTTTAAGGTCTGTCATGCTCTCGGACACACTCATTGAGGACATCTTCCAATACGAACCTTCTGAAAAGCTGTAAATGGATCGCTTGCAGCAGAGAGTGAAACAGGAGGGTCAGCAGGGTTGGCTGAGCGCTATACTTCCACATCTCAACTCTTTCATTCCCTGGGAAACTTTGCCCTCTGCCTGGAGGCTCATTCTTACCAATTAAGGGGTAATCTGTATTCTTCTGAGGCATATCCCCTGTTCATTGACTCCCTTACATTTTCCTCTCCACTCAGTCTTCCCGTCATCCTGGCAGAATCCTACCTTCTGGCAGGGGCTGTCTATCCAGAGCCCCCAGTGCTAACCATTACACAACGGAACCCCAGTAGTCAATCCAAACCCTCACCTTCCGGATCCTCCCTTTCCTTAACCCATCAGCCTTATCTCCACTACCTCTCCTGGCCATGCCCTGGACTTGGTCTGCACATGGAAACCTTTTCTTGTTGAAACCTTGGACTCTAATTAACGACACTTAGTCTCCTCATCTGGTCTTGCCATTCTTTTACATCCAAATCCCCACATTATTTACTCTTGTGCCTTAGGAAGTTCCTTGTATCTTGACTCCTCCCACTTCCAAAATGGTCCCACGGCCATGTGAATCCCATATGGAGCATCTGAACTCTTTCCTTCTCCATCCTAAATTCCTTTCCCTCCCAACTTTCAGAACACCCGTCTCACACATCCCATAGGTCAGGATAAAGTTTATCATCTCTTTTCTCTCTTCTCTTTGAATAGTTTGGTAGCTAAAATTTATGATCCCAAATGATCAATGTGTTGAAGCACTAAAGAAAATAAGCTCAATTACCAAAATTTAATTAAGCTTACTTAATACATTCCACTGGGAAGTCTGGGTTTCTGTACAATGCTGGAGAAAAAGGTATAGCCATGAGTGTTCACATGGAAGCAGGCAGACTGTGCTCGCCTCAGTTAGGCCCCGCCTTGTACGGCTCAGGTCCCCTCTCAGGAGCAGCTGAGACCACATCTCTCTCCTGGCTTTCCACCCAGGGCAGCCAGCTCAGCCTCCGCACTGAGGCCATCTCCCCTGGCTGAGAAAACTGACCACTGAGGAGGGGGCCCTCAGCTCTCAAAACACATCACCTTCTCTTTGAGCCTTTCCTGTCATCTCAGCAGAGCCAATGTGTCCCCACTCGGATTGAAAGCCAAACTCCTCATCCATGCCCCTGATCCTTTTTCCTCAGATTGCTTCAGAGACCTCGATCCCTCAATTGTTCTGTTTTTCTCCAGCTTTCTATCTTTCTATCTTCAGCTCTTTCTTACAGCCTTATAAAAATGGGCCCTGATGCGGGTGTCCCATGTGAACCACAATAAGTTAATTTTGTCGTAAATGAGTGTCTAATTTGATTAATGAACAAATAATATACTTTTAGAAGAAAAAATACAATACTATTTATATAAAGAGAAGTGAAACATTTAAATTTAAAGTAAGATATATCAAAAGAAGCTTATATCCTTTATATAGACATATATTTAAAAATTTTAAGTTAAATTAGAGTTCTTGTCAGGATTTGCATTAGTAAAATCATAGATCAATATTGTGACATCCTTTTATTCAGCTCCACGAACCTTTCTGGGGGTAGTGCTAACTCCATTCTCTTCCAGTAATGCTTTTTAAATGTCTTTAAAATAAATTTAACTTAGAAAAAGAACATTCTTGCTTTAATATAGTGACAGAAATTGTAAGGAGTAAATTCATTAAAAAACACTCTTCTTAAAAAAAATTGAAATTAGTAATGACAGAGAATTCAATAATACCACCTCAGCAAATTCCAAGGTGGATTTGATTTTTAAAAAAAGTTTTGCAAAGCAGTAATAATATTGATAATGATTCTGCAGGTGTGTTGGACATTTCTTTTTTACCTTTGATCTTTTCACAATGTACTACTTATCATTTGGAATTAGTCGAGTTAGAATAAGACATGCAAACCAGTCAGTCATTGTACTTAGTGTTTTAAAACTTATGTCTAGCTGGGTAGTCAGTATGTCAATTGCTTGACGAAAATCGATTTTAACCCCCTTTTCCTAAAGACTCTGCTGAAGATCAAACTCCTATCTCACTGGTTCTTGGCATATTGATGGTTCGATTCAGAAAACACATCCTTTCAGCTAAAAGTTGGACAAATATATCAAAGAGCTGTCAGCTACAGAAGCAGCTCGGTGTCTTCGGCACTTCCACGAAGACAGAGTAATAAACGTTCAAGCCGTATTCTGTAGAGAAATAATTTGAATTATACAGGATATATATAACAAACACAATGATCTATTGGAATATTCTTTACATCCTATTTTTATGTTTTATTTGGTCTTCATGACTTGGTTTTGCAACTGCACAGCCAATTAGAAATGAGAAGCTTAGGGCTCGAACATTTTTATTCACCTGAAGGCGTCAATAATTTATTATTATACTATAGGCTACTTGACCGGATAATAAATGTGCAAAAATATTTATGAAATTTCAGTTACTCCGTTATCATGGACATCCAGTCCTAAATCAAAATCTGTGCTCCAATGCCATATTTCTATAGCCAGAGACTTTTGTCATTACCACTGTTGTTTGCTTTAGTTTTACGATTTTTTTAAAAGAAAATGCAGTCAATATTACACTCAATTCTACCCAAATATTATTTCATTTATTTGTTAATCACATATTAATTTCTAATGCATTTCCTTATCATTTTCCATTACCAATACTACTCAAACCTTCAAGTAACAAGCGTCCCAAATAACCTATGGCCTTCACCTTCCTGGGTCTCAGGATGGCTTTTTATTTCCACTACTTCCTGTCTCATCCAGGCTTTCCAAGATCATTGGAGTATATCCTGTCTCTATCTCTTTACTAAAATTCACGTCTCAACTCTTTGCATCCCAAATGGGAAACTATTCTAATCGAGTCCCCCCTCGCATGCTAATTTCTGAATGTTCCCTTTTAATCCTTATTTTAAGACACTTCTATGCCTTGTTTTTGCTTTTTACCCAGTTACTTATTCTACACTAACTTCTGAAGCTCTCCCATCCATGCCTGAAATTGAGTTTAACCACAACTAATATCTGCTAACTCTCAGTAATCTGGCCTCCACGCCAAACTCCAGGATAGCTCCAGTAGGAGGTCCCACAGGCATCGCAAACACAGCATTGCTAAATCAGAGCTCACTATAATCCCAGGTAACTCGTTTCTTTTCTTTTACTTTAGAATTTGGTGTTGTAAGCTTTTTTCCTGTTGATCAAACCAGAAACCTTTGTAACTTCTTTGAATCTGAGCAATCATATCTAATTAATTTCCACGTTCTTCAGATTTTGCTCCTTAAATATTTCTTAAATTTTCTCTTCCTGTTCCTACCCCTGCCCTTGCTCATTTAAGATATCAATAACTACGGCAATTGATATCCTTGTTTCATTCCTTGCCTCCAATCTTGCCCTCCTCCAATTAATGAGCCATCCTGCACTGGATGATCTATGTAAAATGAGAATCCGACCAGAGCAGGCTTAACACTTCCACAGCTGCCCATCGCCTGCTAAAGGGAGTTCCCTCACGGCTAAGAAGCAGCATGCCTCTCAGCATGCCCTATGATCTGCTTCCAACCATGTTTAGTCCCATCTCCTTGCGCTTTTCCTTCCGTGTTTCACATATTGTGCTCTAGCTTTAGTGAAGTATTTCATATTCCCTAGTGCACAATGCTGTTCCAGGTTTTCATAGCTTCCCTTCTGTATTCTGTCTGCCTGGAAAATGCTTTCCTTCCTGATCCTTGGAGTGGGTAGTTCTTTTTTAGTCTTCAAAGATGCAATAAGATGTCACCAGCTTCATTTTTGCCCACACTCGGCCACCCCCACAACAGATTTGCGTTCCTGCTCCCCAGGATCTGTACTCTCCTCTGTCCAGCGCCAGCGCAGAGCGCTGAAAACTTCCGGGTAGGGGCTAGCCCAGTAGCAAAGTGATTAAGTTCCCACCTCTGCTTTGGCAGCAGCAGGGATCCCAGGTGCAGATCTAGGCACTGCTCATCAAGCCACGCTGTGGCAGTCGCCCAACATATAACGCAGAGGAAGATGGGCACAGATGTCAGCTCAAGGACAATCTTCTTCTTCAAAGAAAACTTCCCTGTAGAAGTCTTGTCTTCCCCACTAATCTATGAGGGTCTTGAGCTCAGAAATGATGTCCCCTCAGCCTTTTGTCAGGGCTTAGCACAGAACATAGTAGAAACTCAGACTACAAAATGTTATGGAACTAGATGCAGGTGGTGGTTGTGCCATACTGTGAATGTACAAAATGCCACTGAACTGGTCACTGTAGAAAGGTTGATTTTATGTTGTGCCAATTTCATCTCAATGGAAAAGAAAAGAATACATTTCTCTAATGGTGCACTCACAATGTTTACATTCCATGAGTGAATAAAACTTGAACTCACAAAGACACCGAAGCATTTGAGAGGTCAGAATCCACTGATAGGTGCGGGGATTGTTGCAGAATATACATGACCACCTCACGCTTGTCTGAATTTCCAGAAACTATGATAAAAGACTGTTGCAAATCTCAGCTCTGAGTAAGTGATAGGATGGGAAATTATCTATGTGAACTATTTAAGGTGAGGTCATGTAGTAAATGACTAAGCAATGCATTTGCTTTTAGCTAAATGAGCCAAATTATATAACAGCAATTTATAAACTCTGAAGTCTTATTCAAACACAATGTAATCTTTATGATGATTATTATAAGGATATTTGGTAAGGCCAAACATCAACTTGGCTAATACTCAGGGATTCTGTACATTACATTTGCCAATGTATATACTTGCAGGAAAGGCATAATTCATTAATTTAAATGGCTGTCAGTTGCATTTTTATTTCAGAGGCAGCTTGTATAGTGGCAAGAATACAGGAGTTGAAACCTGAAGACTTAGCTTTGAGTCTCAGCAAGCCTCTTATTTAACTCTAGACTATAACCACATTACATGTGCTCATTGAGCATTAGTTTCTTCATAGAGTTATTACATTTTATATATGTTAAACTGTTTTGTAAAATGTGAAGCACTATTCATATGCCAATAATCATTGTCATTGAAGACAAACAGAAAGTTATAGTAGCCTGTATTTTCAATAAATATGCAAAAATTTTGGGATTTTTAAAATATAAACAATAGAAATTGGAAATAAAAGAGAGAGAAAAAACTTTTCTAACTAACTTCCTAGTCTTTTTTTATCAGCTATGTTCATGGTTGAATATCTTTAACGTTTTTGGCTACAGAAAAATTTATTTGAGCATCCACATAAAGAGAATCAAATATAACTGCAGTAATTATCCTTTGTCTTCCTTTTCTTTTAAATTTTATTTTATTGTGGTAAGAACGTTAATTCACTTTTTAGATGAACAAAGTGATACATCTCCCAAGTTACATATTAAGTGAACAGTAAGGCAAATCAATGCAAATATTTCAGCTTCCGTAAGAAATTACATTTAAAAGCTTTCATTTGTCTCTCATATTTTCTATTTCTCTTGAAAATATTGCCACTTCATGCCAAGTTGATTTTAGGGAATTCCTCTACAATTTTAGAAAATGGACAGACAAATAAATAAAAGCCTTGAGCGTTTTTGAATCCACACAACTTTGTTAAACCTCCATAATGTATGTGTTTGTGTCATTTGGATGTTGATATGGTGCTTTTGTCACTTCCACATAAAGAAATGCCTAGCACTGTATCTAATTTTGTACCTTTAAACACATTGTAACTGGATAGCATATTCATACAGATATTTTGCAGCTATAGTATGGACATTTGGAAATTTTAACCTCTCATTTAGGGTTTTCTTCCTCTGCTAGTGCAGAAAAAAAAAATAGTGTTGAAATACCATTCCAACCAGAAATCTGAGAAATAACACTCCCAAAGACCTGTTTCACTTATTTTATGTTCGAGAACTCTCTTAGACAGTTAATGTCTATTTATATGGTAATTGCTCCCCAATAGATGTCTACTTTTTCTCCTTTCAGCTAGATTCCATTTTCACCTAATAACACCAGTCACTAACGTACTCTGTGAGTACAAATGATCTTCATGAATAGTGCTGAGCCAATCAATAAAATGTTCAAGTTTGGCTTAAGCTGAATGCTTAACAGTTCATGAATGAAAATAAGATGAGAGAATACTCATGAATAGTAGGTCATTACTTTTCTTTTTCTCCAGTGACTCTTCGGGAAGACAGGCCTCTCATTTGGTGGTGATATTTCCTCTGCTCTGCCCTCTGCCAGCTCCAGCACGCCTCTCGGCGCCACCTGAGAAGTGATGGAAATCGTAGTGTTGGTAAAGGAATTCACAGCAATGTTCCCCACCTTTCCTCTACTGGACTCAAATGCTCCACCTGCATCGTATGTTAAATTAAAGAAGAAACCAGCCACCGTGATAACATGAACGGATAAAGAGAAAAAGAAAAGGGGGAGGAAAAAACAAGAATACTTTAAGGTTTACATCTTCAATTTCTATTTTAAAAAATATTGATTGAGCATCTGCTGTGTCCTGGGCAGTCTTTCTTTTTCTATTGGGGTTACAACATCAATAAGATAGATAACATGAGTCCTCTCCTCATAAAGGATATACAAGCAGTATACACACACGTAAATAAATCAGATGATTTTAAAAAGTGAAAATTCTGAAGGGAACCTATGGGAACTATGACAAAGAGAGAGTGAAGGAAGGCGATGGGTTGGGAGCTTGGGAAGGCCTATTTGAGAGGAGGCGTTTGAACTGAGACCTGCGTGAGGATGACGCGGCAACGGTGAACATGCGGAGGGAAGGATCCCCAGGCGCAGAGAACCCGTGATCCGAGGCCTCAGATCAGCACCTGGCATTTTGCATGAATGGACAGAGGCTGGAGGGCCTGGAGAATAGCCAGTGGGAAAAAACGAGATCAGTGAGCTTGGAAGGAGCCATAAACATTGGGCCCCGTAGGTCACGGGAGCAAGACTGTGAGGAGGTTTCATTAAACAAGGAAACATGTTCTACATGCTTAGCAGAGTACCCTGCACAGAGCGAGAGCTTCATACACATGAGACCAGTGGTTTTGGCTCTGACTGTACAATGAAGATGCCTGGGGAACCTTTAAAAGGACTCGGTCCCACCCCCAGAGATGAAAATTGACAGGTGTGGGATGGCTGGGACATGATTCTAACATGCAGCCAAGGCTAAGAAGTACCTTGTTCAATTTTATTGTAACTATCAGAGGTAAGAAAATTGACTTGGTTACTTCATAGCCAGGTTTTCTCAGAGATGAATAGAATCCTGGCCACTTCCATCTTCTGAGGCTCTTGGTATATTAAAAATAAGAAGAAGAAGAAGAAGAAAAAACATCAAAATAGGGTTATTAATCTTGATACCTAATTTATGAAATTAATATTTTTGATTTTCTTAAAAAGCTAAAATTCAATGGTTTCCATGATGCCAGGGAAAAATGGAATATGTTCATTCCTGCTTTGGTAAAGCTCCAGTTTTGGTAACATTCTGGAAGCATATCTGGGCCCCCCAAGGCAGAGCAGGAGGGCCTGAGAGTGCCTGGTGGTGTTTGCAGGGAGGGGTTGGGGTGGGTCGAACTCACAAACAACAACTGCTTTTGTGGACCGAGAGCTGCCCCAAAGCTCCAAGTGGGAGTCCAGCCTGACCAGGTCCCCAGATGACTGTGCTCTCTCCCTCCCCTCTTTCTTGGGGTTTAGCTTGTGAGATGCTTAGGGAAAAGTCTGAAAATTCCATGTTGAACATGTGTGGTGTTATGGACCGAATGTTTGCCTGCCCCTCAAACTCACATGATGAACCCAAATCCCCAGTGTGATGGTATTTGGATGTGGGACTTTCGAGAGGTGTTGAGGTGTGGGTGAGATCGTGTGGGTGGAGCTCCTGTGATGGATTGGTGCCCTTATTTGGGGGGAGGAAGAGCACAGAGCTCTCTCTCCACCATGTGAAGACACAGCGAGAAGACAGCTGTCTAGGAACAGAAAATGGGCTCTCACCAGACACAGAACCTGCAGCAGCCTTGATCTTGGACTTCCAGCCTCCAGAACGGTGAGAAATAAATATTTGTTGTTCAAGCCACCAGTCTATGGTATTTTTGTTACAGCAGCCTGAACTGCCTGGGACATGTCGCATGGAGAGGAAGCCTGCCCACCCAGTTCTTTGAGGGTCTTGATCAAGTCAGACCCCTCTTCATCCTGGTAGGTCCAGTCCTTGCCCAGGAGGCAGGTGCCTGCACCCAGCTTCCACCCCGTCATGCCCTGTGTATGTGCAGGTTCCTGCTCTGTTCCCACCAGGGCCAGCAGGGAGAAGGCTGGCCCAGGTCACAGAGTGAACCTCAGCAGTGGTTGCAGGGCCTGCAGTGGAATGTTGGCTGACCTATGAGCAAAGTTCGATTTAAAACTTTCAAATAGTGAGACATAGAATGTATATGACAGCTGTAGGTCCAAACGAGGCATTCCAACTCCAAGTGAGATTGTGGTATTTTCCTTAGTGACTAACTGTCATCTATCTCTAGATCTCATGTTTGGACTGGTTGTAAGCTGAGGGTGACCTACGTTATGTCTTTCAGCATTACTGTTTTTCCAATTGGCCTCAGACTGGGTATGCAGGCCCCCTGCTCTAGAGGGTCCTGCCTGTCACACACGCATCACGTGCATTTGTCAAAGAACTCAGGGGCAGCTCTTTAACTCAGGATTCAGTGCTCAGCCTTGGCACAGCAAAACCCATAGGCATCCAATCTTCTGGATCATATTCTCAGGCCCCAGGAAAAGCTTCTCCGCATCTCCTGCCTCAAGTCACAGAAACAAAGTGTTTCTACTTCCAAACACTGTGAAGTGTTATGGCTGGTGCTTCTGCTGACATCTGCTGAATAAACGAGTCTTTGAGTGTGGGGAAGCTTTGAGGGAGGGAGCAAATGACCGTGAGTGACGTTATCTTCCCCTCAAGTTCCCTGCTGTTCCTCCATGCGCCACTCCCTGAGGTAGTGTCAACTAGGAGATGCCAAATGGCTTTTGCCTGCAAATCAAATAATTTATCCCTCCCTCTCTATTCCATCTCCTAAATCTCTCTCTATGATGTATTTTTCAGTTTTCTCTTAAAAAATACATACCAGTTTTTTACATTCTCCTTTCTTTCAGAAAACTTAGTGTTAATAAACTTGTCTAAATGCTTTATTTAGTTGGTCAATTCATTTAAACACGTATTTCTGAACCTTTTTTTTCTTTCTATGTTCGTGAGGGAGATTGGCCCTGAGCTAACATCTGCTGCCAATCTTCCTCTATTTTGTATGTGGGATGCCGCCACAGCATGGCTTGATGAGCGGTGTGTAGGTGTGTGCCTGGGGTCTGAACCCTGGAACCCTGGGCTGGGGTGGAGAGCATGAACTTAACCACTATGCCACTGCGCCAGTCCCTGTGAATCTTTTAAATGATTCTTGTTTTGCTTTACGTGTAAATTTGTCTCTTAACTCTTTCTTAAAATCTCTAAACTGCCTTAAGTTTTTGGAAGTAGAAGAGAAATGTTTCTTAAATAAATACCTGAGATAATAAAATAATTTCAAACATATCTTACATGATGTTGGACTATATCCATTGTTCTCATTATTTTAAAACTAGAAAATGAAACATATTTATAATTCTGTAATACTGGTCAAGCTTCGTGTAAGACTTAGTCACCCTTATTAAATAAAGTATCTTTAAACAGAAATACTCAAAAAACGAGGTTATATGTTGACCAGTCCACAAAAATGTGTGGCCAATGGCTCACAGAAAGCTATGACCAATGGTTCAATATTTGCTTATTCAGTCTCTGTGGTGACTTTATAGAACATAACTACTGAGACTAATGAGAATTGAGTGTGCCTAAAAATATGTCCAACAAAAAATGCACAGAATGTCAGAAAATTTTAAAACAATATTAAGGAATTTAAAATAAGTTGAATAATTTGATATATATACCTACCGTGCTCTTGTATTGCAAGACTCAACATTGCAAAAATGTCAGATCATCACAAATTGTCTATATAGTTAATAAAATCTCCATAAAAATAACAACATTTTAAATGGAGCTTGACAAGACATTTCTAAAATTTACGTAGAAATGCAAAGATCCAAAAATAGCCCAAGCACTCTTGGAGGAGAAGAATGTGGGAGGACTTGAACTGCCACATAAAGGCAAATTCTAAAGCATATGGTTTGATGTGAGGGTAGACCACAAGAACAGGAAAAAAAAAAAGAGCCTTCAAATAGCCCTAGGCGTGGACGGACACTTGATTCATGACCTAAATGGTCCCTCACAGCAGTGGAGGAAAAGCAGTTCTTTTCTAAATGGTGTAGGGGCAAGAGAACCTCCTCAAAGACAAAAAAACAAACACTTTGAACCCAACTTCACATTATTCACAAAAAAAATGATTCCACAGGGATTATACATACAGATGCACAAACTAACCAACTGAACAAGCAAATAAATAAATTTAATTAAATTAATAGAATATCTTCATGATTTCCAAATGGAAAATATTTAAACGGAATACAAAAAGTACTCACCATAGAGGAAAATATTATAAACCGAATGGCATTAAACTGAAGATATTTTGTTCACCAAAATTCAGCACCAAAAGAGTGAGAAAGTTATTATTTGCAACACTTACAATCGCAAAGTGCAATTTCTAAAATATACAGAGAAATTCTACATTTCAATAAGAAAAGAAAAAAACCCATGAGAAAATGGGCTAAAAGTATAAGCAAGCATAAGCAAAAGTAAACAGATGTAAAGAGGCTGTTCATGTTATTCAAGTGGTCAGTATACACATGGAAAGGTGCTTTGATTTAGTGACGCCAAAAGCTTACCTGAAAGCATTATATCAAATAAATAAACCTGTTTTAATTAATGCAAGTTCTATGTGTACTTTTCCATGATTGATAACCTTCATTATGTGTTTGGGAATGTGAAAACATTGGTGGGAATCCTTGTCCAGATCAGGATGGTTTATACTTCAAATTCCAGAGGCGATTTTACCATCTTCTTCAGTAATAGTTCATGAGAGTAAAACGGCAGTCATGTTGTGCCGTGACTCCTGCAGTCCAGTTAGCGGCCTGCTCCGCAGTCCTACTTCTCTTACTCAAAAACAATAAATGATGTCTACCATGGACGAGCATTGGACCAGATATTGGCTTAAAAATGGAGATGTAGCTCATAAATCCATCTGAAATGGAAGTGTGGTGACACCGGGAGGCCTTAACCTAAGATAGCTAGTGTCACAGTTAATGGTTAGGTTTAACCTTTAAACCACTTAGAGGAAATGAAAGGTGAAGTGTGTTTTCAAGAAGGAAAAAAACAATCGAGCTCCATCATGATTTTTATCTTTACTTGATGCATTGCAACGGAATATAGTTTATAAGAAGCACATTTTCCTCAAACCTCCACTTAATGCATTTTCCAGGCAGATAACATTAAATAATTTCTGTAGGAGACAGGACTGAAAAATCTATGGATGGAGTTCTTTCTGCAGCACAATATAGTAAATACCACTAATTCTAGTCGCTTGATAATAAGGCTTTTAAAAATTAAAAAAGCAAAATGGTTTAAATGGAAAACATTAGAAAACGAGACTAAAATGAAAGCTTTCTCAAAAACAAAACTTTGTAAGTGTGCTTAGTAGAAGAAGGAGGGGATGGAAGTATCCCAGTAAATAGGAAAGGTGGCCTTCAAGAGCGTACAAAGCTATTCACAGGCTTCTTCCAGGCTCCCGGGAGAGACGTCAAGCTGTGCTCTTCACAACTGTTCTGTGGTGTCTCTGTTGTCTCAATATAAGTGGAAAATATTTTGTATATGTATATATTATGCTATCCTTGAAAAAAATTAAGTGTTTTTAAAAACCTACTAGTAGTTCCTTTGCAAATATTTGTAAAGAGTAAATGAATCCCTGGCCCAGTGGGTTTAAATGAATTTTTAACGTGGTGAGTCATATGAGAACTTCCATATTGAAATTTTAAACACTTTGACATTAGGGTATACCAGATATTTGTCCCTATAACAATACTGCAGATATTAAAATCCCCATTTTACAAATGAGTGAATCGAAGCCCCAAAAGGTTAACCAAGTTGCTAAATCACCCAGCACGGAAGACGCAGAGCTGACACAGCAAGCTAGATCTGTCTCATGGCGAAGCTCGAGTGCCAACTGCAAAATGGTAACACCGTAATGTTTGAAGCATAACACATCATTATTATTCAATGACTAGAACTGGATTTCAAAATGGTCTTAATTTGCTTTGTTCACCTTACTGTGCTATAATATTGATTGTAACAGTATTATTCTTAGAACAAACTCTTACATTATAAGTAATCATTACATTCAGAGAACAACATATGTCTGACTATTTTTTAAATATGCACTTTTGAGATGGAAATGACATAAGTTGTGATGAAGGTGTCTGTGTTGTTACAGCAAGGCACATCAGAAATAAAATGAACCTGATAGTACCATGCCACAGGCTGCCCGGGCATTCCACGTACTGGGCTCTCTTACCCACCGAGGCATTCTGTAGGTTAATGTATTGGAGAAACACCAAAGTGCTAACTTGACAAAATACAATCTTGTCATTCAGGTATTGGAGATTGATGCAATTGTTTTTCCCTATTGCTGGAGATCCTATTTAAATGGGAGGTTTTGTTGTGGTAAAGAGAAGTCAGCATGGACTTAATCATTTAGACTTAGCTTTTCCTCAAATATGGTTGTTTGGCTGATGGAAGTTATACAGGACAATACACTAATACAATAAAAATGTACACAGAATTAGAGTAAAATGATATACTGGTAAGAAATTTCCCATCCTTACCTTTGCTCTTTTAAAATACATGGTTTTTATTATAATAAAACTAATTTACGGCAATTGTAGAGTACCTTTTTCTTTTCTTTTTTTTTTAAGATTGGCACCTGAGCTAACACCTGTTGCCAATCTTTTTTTTTTCTCTTTACCTGCTTCTCCCTAAATCCCCCTAGTAAGTAGTTGTGTATTCTAGTTGTGAGTGCCTCTGGTTGTGCTGTGTGGGACGCCGCCTCAGCATGGCCTGATGAGCAGTACCGTGTCTGAGCCCAGGATCCAAACTGGCAAAACCCTGGGCGGCCAAAGTGGAGTCCGCGAACTTAATCGCTTGGCCACCGGCCGGCCCCTAGAGTACCTTTTGTAAAAGAGAAATTGTATATAAAAAAATCAAAATACTCTAAAGGTAACAATTGCTAATATATTGGTACATTCCTTTTTATTCTTCTTCCATATATATTTATTTCCATAATTTTACATAATATTGAAACTGCATATTTTTTCAGCCAATATTTTATTATAAACATTTCCATTGCCATCAACATTCTTTGTTAGTGTGATTTTTAATGACTGTATCTTTTTATGGATTAATCATAATACTCTAAAGCAATTTCTTTCTGTTATGTCCATTTAAAAATTTTTATACGTAATTTTGCGATTAAAATAATTGAAGAATTGTATACATGTTGCACTCACTTTTTAAAATTAACATGCTGGTAGTTTTTTAGATATACAGTTATCGAGTTAGCAGAAATAATTATTTTTAAAACTCTTAAAATATATTTCTGAGTAATTTTCCCAAATCCTGAAAACTCCTTTAGGAAAAAAAAACATATGGTATTTATCTTCCTTTCCTCAGATCCCAGTGCAGGATCTGGCACAGAATTGGTACTTAAAAAAAGGATTTCACGGCTGAACTGACTGGTATTGCTTTGAGAAATAGAACCATTTTATAGTCCTGCCAGCAGTCCTGAAAATGCTATTGTCACAGTGATGAAGGTACTCATTTGAAAACATTTTAAATTTTAAAACTAGCATTTTCTTATTTCAGCTTGTGTAACGTTTGTTTAACAGTGAGAGTGAACATTTTTATACATTTATTATTTATTTGTGTCCTCATTGTGGTATATCCCACTGGACACTTTTAAAACATAGGCAAAAGTTTAAGTGTCCAAGCTGGCACCTCTGTTGGGTGCAGCATTTTGGCCTCATAACACTTAGAACTTGAGGCGAAGCTGCTTTACACTTTCTGAGCGAGGCACACATGCTCACTCAGCCATCGCTTCTCTCGCAGGGTCTGTCACACATCCGGAGACTCACATTCTGAAAAAAATGGGAAGCAAAGGTCCCATTAATAACCCACACATATTAAGGCCACTAGAGGAAAATATAGACACAAGAAGCTGTGTACGTACTCCATGATTGTGCCAACTCCTTAGTTAGTTTTAGTTTTACGTTTTAGTTTCAGTTTAGTTTTAGGTATAAGTTAACAAATTTTTGTCCACCTTGTTCTCTGGCATATATACAACGCCTGGCTTATAGTATGTTCTCAATAAATACTGTTGGATGAATAATGTAATTGACAGCCAGAAAAAACAGAATTGAGGGATCAGGTTCAGGTTTAATAATAAGGTTCAGGTTTAGTAATAAGAGCTAGTATATGCCACAGTCTAGGAAAAGACTGGTCTCTTTCTGACTCACCTCATTTATTTTCATTCCAATGACCTGCTTTAGAACTAAATGTTTCCACTACATCAATTAGCAAATGAAATGAACCTTCTAGGAATCACGACTTAGGTCACCAGGTCACTGCACATCGCCTGCTCACTTTCCTTCTCTCACTCCTCCCAAACCCCAAATCTTAGCTGCCCTCTGAGAATCCCAGTCCATTGTCAGCAAAATCGCCTTTGTCTTCAACTTCGCAGACTGGCCCTTCACCTCCCAGCTCTCCTGGACTCTGCTAAGCACGCCCCGAGAGCTCTGCCACCCCACCGCCCGCTGAGGTGCTGGCTCTTTCTCCTGCAGCCCTTTCACTACAGGACACGGAGAAATGGACCTTCTTTCTTCTCATTGCTGTTTTCAGATCATGCTCCCTTCCTCCTTCCTAAAAACCTTCAGCTTTGAATCGCATCTCGGATGATTATATCACCCACTATTCTTCGTGGTTGCTGTCATATGCATATCCCATAGGATTCTCCCTCATTTTTTGAGGTTTTTAGCTCCTGATTCACTACCACTCCGTCCAAAATATCCGTCTTACATTTGTAGCAATTTGAATCTTCATGTAGATGATCTTTGCAACACCCTAGCCTCAAGTTACTTGAAATCCTCTCCTCCCATGATCTTGCCATGCATCTTACCTAGGTGGCTCACTCCTATGGCTGTTCCCTCACTTGGTCATCACCAACCAGGGCAGACCCTCGGTTATCTCAGCATCTTGCATCCCATTCCCAAGCATCACTCGCCAGTCCCTTTAGCAGCTCAGCTCCAACCATCCTTTATTTCCACCACTTTCTTAATCTGTTGGTCCTCACGACCTCCTTTCCTTAACTTCTTAGCTTAAGTCCTATGATTACTCAATATAATTACTTCCATGTATACACTCTCAACTCCCTCACTCTCTCTTGCATTATCGTTCTCACTTGAGAACACCACAGTCTGAGTCAGTCCAGTATCTCCTTGATTTTATTTCCACAGTGCACATGCCTAAAGAAATGTGCACAACCACGAGCACTGAACTCGCCCTTTAAATTCATGACTGAGAACTCCAGTCTGGCGCTTAATGATTCATGGCAACCGTGACTACTTTTCTACTTCATTTACCTTCCCATTCTCTTCTCCTCTCTCCCCAAACTCCAAGCACCACTTATCTGATTTTTGTTCTTGGTTTTCTGTTCACTGAGGAAATCAAGCTTCAGAATAGAACTTTACAGACTCACTACCACATCCATTCACTTTCTGGCATCTGCGCCCACATACTCTGCGTTCCTGCTGTTCACATAGATGAACAAACTATGATCCCATCTAAGCCCATCCCCTCCATCTGTGCATTAGATTCCATCACCTCCCACAGACATAGGGATATACTTCAGCAATCCCCTGCTTTTGACATAATTGCTTTAATTAATTTTGTTCTTGGCCTCACTCCCCCTCTCTAGCTACCATCACATTTCTTTGCTCCCTTGGTAGCAAAATTCCTCATAAAAAGTATCTAAACATAAAACTCCTAGAATATAACATGGAAGAAACTCTAGACGACACTGTGTTTGGTGATGACTTTTTAAATATTACACCAAAGGCGTGATCCATGAAACTTCATTAAAATTAAAAACTTCTTCTGTGAAAGAGGCTGTCAAGAGAATAAGAAGACAAGCTACTGACTTGGAGAAAACATTTTCAAAAGATATATCAGATAAATGACTCTTATCCAAAATATACAAAAAAAAACTCTTAAAACTCAACAATAAGAAAACAGCCCCTTTTAAAAACAGGCAAAAGATCTGAACAGACACCTCACCAAAGAAGAAATATAGATAGCAAATAAGCATATGAAAAGATGCTCCACGTCATGTAGCATCAGGGAAATGCAAATTAAAACAACCATGAGATACAAATACATACCTACTAGAATGGTGAAAATATACAATGCTGACAACACCAAATGCTGATGAGGATGTGGAGCAACAGGAACTCTCATTCACTGATGGTGGGAATGCAAGATGGTACACCACTTTGGAGGAGAGTTCAGCAGGTTTTTTACAAAACTAAACATACTTTCACCATACGATCCAATAATCCTGCTTCTTGGCATTTACCCAAAGGAGTTGAAAATTTATGTTCACATAAAAATCTGCACATGAATGTTTATAGCAGCTTTATGCATAATTGCCTAAACTTGGAAGCAACCAAGACGTCCTTCAGGAGGCAAATGGTTCATCCAGACAATGGAATATTATGGAGTGCTAAAAGGAAATGAGCTATTAAGCCATGAAGAACATGCGGGAACATTAAATGCATATCGCTAAGTGAAACAAGCCAATCTGAAAAGTCTACATAATGTACGATTCCAACTCTATGACATTCTGGAAAAGGCAAAACTACGAAGACAGTAAAAAGATCAGTGATCACCAGGGCTTTGAGAGAGGGAGGAATGAATGGCAGAGCAAAGGGGATTTTTAGGGCAGTGAAACTATTCTATATGATACTTACACTGTTTTACTTAATATTTCACTTTTGATAGGATATCAGGTTTAAATTTTTAAAGTTTGCATTTCGTTTGTGACAAATACATCCATCTTTCCCTCAAAATAGTTCTTTTAAATAATAGGTTTTTGGCTATATACCAGCAACCAAACTTGGATTACAGTTTCCAATTGCTCTTGCAACCATGTTGGGCCATTTGAGGGGCTTGTAACAATGGATCTGAGCAGAAGTGGTGGGTGTGCTCTAGGTGGGTAAGACGCATGTGCCTCTTTCCCTTCATCTTCCAATGATTTATTGAAGACAAATGTGGCAACTTTTTGAAGATCACAAAGCCACAAAATAAAAAGAGTCTGGATCTTTGAATACCCTCCTGGAGGAAAACTCTCTTGCTGATCAAGAACATCTGTTTGGGATTTTATGTGAGAGGAAAATAAACTTTTTTCATGCTGAAGCCATTAGGCATTTTTGGATTTCTTTGTATTGCCCCAACCAATACATCATTACCTAATAAAATAAAATGCCCTCTCTAGATACAAATGATGAATCTAGCAGTCCATGGAAGTTCGTACATAAAAACTTAAAATTTTTCATATAATATTGTGAGTAGAAAAAACTGGAAAAAATTAAAAAATACTCATATTGCTTCAGGCAAGTAAGGTGGGTAATTGTCAAGGATTATGCTCTCCTACTCTTTGACATACCTACATTCAGAACATTTATTTTGCTTTTGTTTTCCATATATGATGAAAAAGGCTATAATGTACAATAATGACTGTTGATTCAACAATATTTGTCCATGCAAAACCCTCCTTGACAAGATTTGGGGAGCAACGTTCAGTGTTAAAATTAGCTGTGTGTATTCTAGCGAGTCGTGTCAGCTCTACACGCGATCAAATAAAGTAGGAGGGACTCATTTTCAGTAATGTGGAAGGTCGCTCCTGGCTTTGGGAGCCCGTTGTCCTGTTACTGTTATATTTAATGAATAAGATATTTTAAAAATACTTTCAGCCCTTTAAATTAAGAGGTGAATATTGTCTTTTATATCAGAAACCTTTTTTCTATGTTTCTTTCTCTTTGCATTTTACTGGGAGAATCCATGTGGTTGACATTCTGCTATAATACACTTCGATCTGTCCTGATATTTCTCCATGTATAACTGAATACGCTATTAGAATCTATGATTTAATTGGCTGTTGTTCTATGTGAAACATTCACATAGAGTGGTGGAATCAAGTCATTGAGGTGCTTTCTCTCATCAGAATGAAACTTACTATGTTCTCAGAACACACACAATGAATCACCAAGGTGTGAATACTTCCACTCACTCTCTTCCCTTGTAGTTTCTTCCACTGCATTTAAGGGGGCGATTTTTATTTCCTTCATTAATTTCTCCACTTCTTTTCACCGTTTTTGCTCCCTTCTGCTGCCTACTATCTTCTGGGTAACTTTCTGCACTTTGTTCTCCCTTGTTCCAGGTTCTCCCACGTTCCTAGGATCTGTGACCAGTCAGCTTTTCTTTGTACCCATTTCCAGCCATGAACATATGCCTTGATATCGACTGATGAACTGACCACCCACACTGCACTTTCTTTAAGCTTAGCATAACTGATTACTGTTTTATAGTGTTCACGTCTTAAGGCTTCCTTGTTAAAATTCAAGCTCAAAAGTGTTTCTGAAAATTTGATATTGCAGACTCTAAATTCCTGGCCACTCTGTATTAGTTTACATAAATGAGGTCCTTGAAAGTACGCTTTACTTTAGCTTATTTTAAGAAATTAGAAGTACCCTGATATCATATATATGTTATATATTGTTTAATTTCTTAAAATATGTATAACATATATGTGTGTGTATGCATGTATATGTACACACACATCTGTATACAGTCCATCGTCATTACTCGTGGATTCTGTATTTGTGAATTCACTCACTTGCTAAAATGTATTTGTAACCCCAAAATCAATGCTCGAAACTTTTTTGCAGTGATTCGGGGACATGCCCAGAGCAGCGAACATTTGTAGTCACCATTTCCAGGAGAGGCTGCACAAGGCAACACACTGTTTCATTTCTCCCATTGTAATCAAGTCTCCTTTTTTGCAGTTTATTTTGTGCCATGTTTTTCATGTTTTTGTGGAATTTTGTTGGTGATTTGGCTATTTAAAATGGCCCCAAGAGTAGTACTGAAGTGCTGGCTAATGTTCTCTTAAAAGATAAACTGAGTCACATTAAAAATTTTAAGAGTTTATTTGAGCAAAAAATGATTGCAATGGGGAGTGCCAAAACGCAAATGGTGAGGGGTGGTCTGCAGACAGGAGTGAAGACACGCTTGTATAGAGAAGATGTGTCAGCAAAGACAGCAAATTATTGGTTGGCTACAGCTTAGCGCCTATTTGACTGTGATTGGTTGTCCTTAGGTTTTGATCTCCTAACCTTGAGGCACTTACAGCCTTGGATTTTGGTTTGCCTGGATAGGCTGCCATGACATTAGAGCTACATCAGCATAATGGACTCCTTGCTTAATTAATTTAACAGTTGCTAAGCACAAGAAGGCTGTGATTTGACCTATGGAGAAAGTATCTGTTAGATCAGCTTCTGTTCAGGCATGAGTCATAGTATGCTGTTGGCTGTGACTTCAAGTTGCTGCATCGTCAATATACACTAACAGCAGGCCCTGAGACCCTTGCAGCTGATCTATGTGTTTCTCTCTTTTTAAACTACATACCTGAATAACACTGAATTTTCTTTATGTGTTTAAAGCAAAAAAATTTATTGCAACAGATTGATTCCAGAAGTAGATATAAGGATCCACCCGTCTTCTATTAAACCAGACATTAAAAAGATTGGTAAAAATGTAAAACAATACCATTCTTCTCACTAAATTATTTTTTATTTTGGTAAATGTAGTTAATTTTGCTAAAATTATGCTTGTGTTATCAATTTATTTGTTATAAAATATTATCCATGTTAACATCTAGTGGATTATTATTTTTAAATATAGTAATAATTTTTATAATATGGAGAACATTGATAGATATGACCAGTGAAGTGCTGGTAATCTGGCTCTCTAAAAATAAAAAGCACTGAATTGAGGTGTTTACCAATTTTCTTGTGATAAATATTTTAGTGGTGTGATGGTCAACTTTTAATAACTAGTTCTCTGAGAGAACTTGCAACATAAATGTCTATGTTTACAAGTGAGACAACTGTAAAACAACAAATCCTTGAGTTGGAACTTCACTCCTTTGTATGAATGACTTTTAGGCTGAATTAGAAAATTTTTTTTCTTTTGAGGAAGATTAGCCCTGAGCTAACTGCTGCCAATCCTCCTCTTTTTGCTGAGGAAGACTGGCCCTGAGCTAACATCTGTGCCCATCTTCCTCTGCTTTATATGTGGGATGTCTACCACAGCATGGCATGCCAAGCAGTGCCATGTCTACACCTGGGATCTGAACTGGTGAACCCAGGGCCGCCTGAGCGGAAAGTACCCACTTAACCGCTGTGCCACCAGGCCGGCCCCAATAATATTTTTTTTAATACTGGGAAATTGTTTCCTCGATTTTTTATACTCTTCATAATATAATGCCACACCTTAAATTTAATCTTCATTACTAATATTTTCTTAAATCAACAAAACAACAAATCAATTCTTGCTTTGCAGCACTCGTCAATTGCTGTGGTGTAAATAGTCCTACCATGGCCAATTTCAAGCCGCCAACCTGACATCACCCAAGAAGGAATTGTGAAGATGTGGATGATAGCAGAGAGTAAGTAGTATTTTCCGTTGCATATGGATCAGACATAAATAACCTCAAAAGAATAGAAAAATGTAGTAAAATAATTTGAAAGTGTAGTAAAATAATTTGAAAGTAGTGAGTTTTGAGTATTTATTAATTTTGTTTATAAAATAAATTATAATTACATATTTGTAAGTATATGTAATTTAATTTTTAATAATGAATCTTTTTTAAAGCTGGCTTGCAAAATTCTTGAACATTTAACAATCATTCTCACCACCACACTACTAAAATACTCCCACTGTGGGCATTTTTAAGCTACTAGCATGAGTCACTGACTACAAAGATGGGAGTAGGTATTTAGAATCAGTTCCAGAGAGTCTGTGCTTGTCAGTTCCAGGGCATCACTGGATATGACCTCCATAAACAGAAACTCTTTGAGATTCTCCCATATTTTTAAGAGGGTTGACCGATCCTGAGACCAGAGTTTGAGAACTGCTGAGTTGGTGTAGAGTGGGTTAATTGGTTTCAAACCTAGAGCCAGTGTATGGCTTTATGATGATACTGGAGAATTCCTGGGTTAGATTGTATTTGACTAAACACGGGATGTAATATTTATGGAATAAGGAACACAGGGGTATTTGACAGAGCAGATGAGTACTCAAAAAAAAAAAGTGATGAGAAGTGAAATAGAAGGTTCTGAGTGAGAAAACAAGTGGAAGTAAGTTTGTTTAAAAAAGAAATGAAATGAATCCTATTAACCTTAGTAATTTTACTATAGTCCTTCCTTCTGTATGAAAATGTTTGTTTCTTAGGTTGATTTTAACTTGTGCAATGGATAAACATGAATGCAAAATATAACTGTACTGTGTAATTTCAACTGTTTTCTAATATCTTATTACAAGATAAAACTTTCGATCTGCTAAACATTTTGAGAGGCTTGAAACACAAAATGGGTGTAAACTAAGCCTGAAGGCTTGAGACAGCCAAACTCCTCTGCATGACAGAGACTGAATTTCTGAGGGTGATCCTGGAGGAAGAGAGTGACGAGAAAAGGGAAAAGGGAAGAGAAGAAATGGTCTAAGAGACTTGAACTGTGTGAAGTGAAGCATAAGGATATGAAATAGTCAATCCCTCCACTCCTCTATATTCTACGTCTTCATATTCCTCGTACAATGTGTGTGTGTGTGTGCGCGCGTGAGTGTGTCTTCTCACGTGCTTGGGTCTGCGTGTAGAGACTCAGCAGGAAGCTGGGTTGCTTGAGGCTGATAACTTAGACAACAGCAATGAGATAACTCAAATGGAAATAACAATTCCACATAGGCAAGAATTGGGAATAAAAGGTGACTGCTGGCTTATAAACTTCTAAAGAACACAGAGAAATTTTAGAAAGTGACTTGAACTTCCATAAAATATAGAATGGATATTTTGGAGGAAATTCATGTTTTAATCTCCAGAAGCAGAGACACTCTTGTTTAAATAAAGCCATACTTCTGACCTCCCTTATGTCTTAGTCCATTCAGGCTGCTAAAATATCATACGCTGGTTGTTGCATAAACAGCAAACACTTATTTCTTGAAGTTCTGGAGACTGGAAGTCCAGGATCAGGGCTTCTGGGTTCATGGATAGTGCCTCTTACTGTGTCCTCATGTGGGCAAGGGGCTAGGGAACTCTGTGGGGTATCATTTCTTAGGACACCAAGCCCTTTCATGTGTACATCCTCATGACTAATCACCTCCCAAAGGCCCCGTCTTCTAATACGTCATCTGGGCATTAGCATTTCAACATATGAATTTGTACGGGACTCAAACATTCAGGCTGTAGCAGCTCAGTTCAGGAATATTTTCCAATCACCTTTCAGGATTTATATAAATAATGCAAATATTAATGACATTAAATTGGTCTGGTTTGAAGAAACTTTGATTATTCAATAGATTTCCATTAATCGTGAAAATTTAATCTGTGCTTACTGCACCTTTTAGGTTTCCCTTTTCATGATTTAAATCTAGTTTTATTCCATTGTAATGTAATCTCTGGATTGATAGTACATGTTTATTATTTTCTAAAGCTGTGTGTGTGTGTGTGTATAGATATAGGTTGATGTATGTCTATCTGTGTGACTATCTATAAGACTGCTGATTTTAATGTGAGGCTTCTCTACATACTAAAGGTTTTGTTGGAGACGAAAACCTTTCAATGATATTACTTACACTATTTGCACACCATTTGCCAAAATAGGAAAAGAATTCTAAGTTCAAAGTCCTAGAAGCAACTTACTTTCAATTTCCTGTAGTTTAAAACTAGCAACTGCCAGCAGGTGTAACCAAGCACATTTCAACTGTCAAACAGTATCAGAGTTAAAGAAAATCATTAAGATAACCAGCTTCTAAAAACTCTGTGAATCAAGAAGGCATTTTTACATGTCAAACCTAAATTATACTTAGAAGACTACAATTTTAAACTGCCTCCTTAAAAGTAGGATTCATTTTCCACTATTGTCTGTTTCCAAAGGCTCTAAATATGCATTCAGCATTTGTGCCATATTGGTTTCTTTTTAAACCTAAAATAAAAGCAAAACAAAATAGTAAGATAAAAATTCTTTCACTATTTTATACGAAAGCTAGTCAAAGAGAGGTACCCAAACACATCAGTCAGATTAGGTTAAATGTGTTTCTGCCACTTTAATAAAATAAATGATCTGCTGAGAAATTATGATGAAATGGAAAATTTGGACCATATCCTTATGACTGGGAAGGAAAAATATTGTATCCAAATTCAAATGATTATTTTTCTGCCCATATGATTGCATCCTTAAACTTGAGATGCACTCTGTCCTCTTTCCAACCATTGTTCAATTATATTTTTGTCCCTGCCATCCTGTACCCCAGCTATGCTCCTCACACACCATATCAATCCTCACTTATCACACACATACCTCAATTTATCTGCTACATAGCTTGTTTCAAATAGCTGTCATATGTTGTAAATGAAGTCCCAGATGTGTACGTTGCTGACTGCTCCCTAAAGGGTAGTACAGGCACATAAAGCAAGTAATGCATTTGTAGGGGCAGTGCTGTGAGTTACGTGTTTGTAATCAGTTTTCACAGGCGACAGGAACGGTGTCACCTGACAATGGTTCTGTGACAGCATTGCAGACCACCTGCCAAAGTTTACAGAAATACAGCCAGTGTTCTAGGACACCTTTTACTTCTCCCAAACTAATGTGTAATAATAATTCATATGAGCCTCCAGAGCATTTTGATATTAATGTTATGTACTTTTAAGGCTTCATGCTGATGTTCCAGTTGTTGCTGCATGGGCAGAGGGGACATTGTGAATGAAAGAAGCCATTTGTTATACTGTCCACGTCCAACCGACAGAAAAGAAGGCTCCCTTTGAAACGTTTGTGTCTGTTATGGACTGCTGAGAAGTCGTACACAGGATGGTGGTGGTATGACAATTTTCCGCAGCTTTCTGAAGCTTGCCAATTGCAAAATTACTCCTGGTGCAAGTTAATAAATAATGTATGCACTGTTAATAGATCCAAAATCTTAAGCTCCTATTAGAGACAGAAATTGTGCCAAATTATCAGAGAAGTGCTATATTAAATTGGAGTGGGTAGGAGGGAGAGAAAGAGAGAGAGAGAATGGGAGAGAGAGAGAGAAAGGAAGAAAACTAAAGATGTGTTGAAGTTACGGATGCTATTTTTACCATGAAGACTTAAAACTAATAAATTTTAAGGATCAGAAAATTTTGTTCCAAGACTTGAATATTCTTTATATAATGTTGTCTTTTATTTCCCTTCCAGTTTAAAAGTTAATCTCTCACATTCCCCATAACTTTACAGGAGTTAATTCCAGATATCTGCCATTCTTTTTGTTTGATTCTTGGAAGTGGCTTCTAGTTTACGTTCTTTTCACTTAATGATAATATATACTATTATATATAGGATATATGTTATATAGATACACATATATCTATCTCTATCTTTCATCTCAATGCTGCTTACACCTATGACAATTTTATGCACAGTAATTGTGTTTTATTTTCAAAGTCTGATAGCAATATGAACTTTCATGTATGTATACATGTCTAGCTAGAGGGATCAGCAAACTTTTTCTATAAAGGACCAGATAGTAAGTATTTCCGGCTTTACAGCCATATTGCCTCTGCCATGACTTCTCAACTCTGCCATTGTAGTGAAATCAGAGGGTGATTTGCAAATGAATCAAGGTGACTGTGTTTGGTCCCTCGGTCATAGTTTGCCATCTCCAGTCCTAAGGAAAACTTATTCCAAAACAAAGCTTATTCCAAAGTTTTCCTATAATCCCCCAGGTTATTGTTACATTTTTTGAAGGCTTTGGAAATTCTCCATTGGCTGAAAAAGCATGTAACACATTATACTTTAGAGGCATAAAGCCAGCCCAACCGTCTTCATGGTTCATGTGGATGACTCCTGCACCTCATAGAACAAACTAGAGTGTTTTTCCCCCCTGCGCAGGTGGTCTATCTCCATGGCAGGTTGGCATTCCAAGGGCAGGAGGGGCCCAGCCACTCTGAACCCATCCTCTTTAGAGCAGGAAGGGTGGAGGCAGCTGGATCTGTGTGAACACAGCCCTTTTACTTCTGAAGAACAATAGCTTCCTTAGGTCCTGCCAGTGAGCATCATATAGAACAGTGAACAGTGGAGACAATAAGCCGCTCTTCTGCCTGCTCTATGTTCAAGGAGTTCCTCCCTGGGTTCAGAGTGAAGAGAGTTGACACGATTAATCCCATGGAGAAAAGGACCAAAATGATAGATATTTGATCAATACGTATATAAAAAATTAACAAATGCCACCAAGGAGAGTGCCTTAGACTGACCACAAAATCAAGGTGCTTTGTGTCTTTCATTTAACCACTTCTCAAAGCACTTTGATTTCAGCAACCCCAAGAGAATGCATTCAAAACGGCTTTTCATCTCTTAAACCATATGACGTGCCCTTTAAAAGTCTAAAAAAAATAATGTCATCTGTGTCTGTGTGTCACCCAGCTTTGCATTATCCTCAAAAAGGCAAATGGACCTGTTAGCAGTGGATGCCATTTTGAACCCATGCTGGCAGCTGTAATGAAAGGTGCTTTCTCCAAATCATTTTTCAAACACACACCCGACCCCACATTGACCAAGATGTTTCATCTACTCTCTTTCATGTTATCCTCTGCTGTGATTATCAATGAAGTATTTGTTTATTTAAATATTTGATAATGAGTTATGTTTTATATTAAAATGGAAGCAAGTGATAAACACTATCAAATCCAAAACAGCATTCCCTAGGTGTGTGGTCTGAGTAGGCCTCTTTCTGATTATCGGGTCTGTTGAATGCTCATTTCACCTGGGCCATGCAGGCTGCAGGGAAATCCTATGAAAAGCAGACTCGCAAACTGCCAAGGGAAATCGGATGGTGACCCACTGCTGATTGTGTTGCAGCTCACAAAATACCTAATGCATTGCCTCAAGGGCACCCAAAGCAATCATATCAAAGACACTCAATTTTGCTAGCCCAGGGAGTACTGGTGGGCTGTGGGATGACACACTGCTTCAGACTGTACTTTATATCTTTTATTTCTATTGACGTTTTAAAACTTTAATACATATAATAATACAGAGAAATAATACATACATACAATAATACAGAAAAAATTTTTTACAAGATTATCTATAAATTGACTTCTGATCTTGGAGCAGTCCATGCTTTTTGTATCTGTCCTTTGCTCTGATGTGCGCCTCTCTTTTTGTGCTCCTTCAGACAGCGGCATTTTCACATGTAGGGGTAGTGAAGCAATATGACTGGCTGCTGGAATACAGGAGGCAGAATCCTCCCACATCCTCCCTTGAAAACATCTGCAAGTGTCGGAGATCCCCAAGGTAACCCTCAGGGTGAAGGATTCACTAGAAGGACTCATGGAACTCAGCAAAGCTGTCATCCTCACACTTACGGTTTATTACAGTTAAGGGATGCACATTATAATCAGCAGAGGGAAGAGGTGCACAGGGCAGGGTGAGGAGACACCAGGCGTGGAGATCCCAGTTGTCTGCCCCCATGGAGGGTTACACAATCAGTGATTATGTATCTTAGCAATGATGTGTGACAACACTCTAGGAGCATTTTCAACTGGGGACACTCACCCACCCTTTGGTGTGCAGAGATTTCGTTGGGAGTTGGTCACATAGACACAACTCTCCACTCATGGCTGACCTCAGTCTCCAGCCCCTCCAAATGGCAAGCTGATATGCATGGCCCGAGGCCCCCACCATAAGGACACTGTCAGTATAGCTTCTCCACGAGGGTCCTAACAGTTGTTCAGCATCCTACACTCATTAGGACTAACTTCCATGTTCACTTCTCTGTCTCTCTGCTCCTTAAGGCACCCTTCAGTGGCATAGTTCATGCAACCTATTCCTTTTCACCATTGCTTCACCCTCAGATGGCCAATCAGATGACCTAACCTTCCTATGTTCAGAGCTTTGTTCTTACTTTTCTATCATTTTCATTCAATTTGAATTTGTTTTATGAGAAAATCGAAGATGTTATATTTAAAAAATCAAATTAAAATAAAGCAAAATAAAGTGGCGTGCACTATATTTGTCATATTTTTGTTTGTTTATATGGCAAACAAGAATAAGAGCTGCATTGGAAATACTGTGGGTGAAAAATTGGGTAGGAGATTTCAAAGCGCTGGTATATTGAGAATAGAAAATAATATATTTCCTTCTTCAGTGACTCTCTAGATGTCAATATAAGAAGGACAAAAATGTTTTCAGTTTTTTGAGTGTGGTTTGGAAGCATATGTCTGTATATAATTTGATTCTTTTATCTCATATCCTTAAGTCTTACTCTGTTGGCTTTTAGGTTTCTTTCTGACCCCTGCTTCTTGTCCCGAGTCTTTTATTACGGTTCCTCATCTTCAGCTCCGGGGCATCACAAAGCACTCAGAATCTTTTGGTAATTTGCTTTAAGTTGGTTTACTTTTCACTTTTCTCATTTTTTTCAAGATAGTCTTAAGGAACACCTTCATTTCCCCTTAGCCTTACAGCAAATAGTCTCAGTACTTGTATCTTTTCATTACTCCAGTAACTTCCTGTATATTTACCACTGTGCAACAGAAACAGAGTCAGCAAAGGACTGTTTTTATGCTAATTACTATCTCTTTCTCAAACCACATCAAACTCACAGAAAATGGCCCTTTAAATCATGCATGAGGAATTTTCTTTCCCTCTTTCTTTTTCTTTCTTTCTTTCTCTTTCTTTCTCTCTCTCTCTTTCTTTCTTCCTCTCTCTCTCTTTCTTTCTTCTGAGGAAGATTGGCCCTGAGCTAACATCTGTTGCCATTCTTCCTCCATTTTACATGTAGAACACCACCACAGCCTGACTTGATGAGCAGTGTGGAGGTCTACACCCAAGATCTGAGCTCTGGATGCAAACTTAACCACTATGCCACCAGGCCAGCCCCAGGATTCCCCATTTTAAATACAACACTGTGCCTTCAGCTCTTTGCATACCTAATAATTAAGGGTTCAGAGAAAGCGGATGCTCTTTTTTACCTCTTCTTTTTTCTTTTTTTTAATCAATATTGAAGAGGAGGGGAATGAATAGGGGTTGCGGTGGTGAGCAATGAATTTCATACTTGTTTCTTTTTCCTTTTTTAATTTAACTTTTATTCAGGGCTTTACGTACACTTTGGCTTAGAGTTTTCAGAGATCATATTTAACATTTTGTCACTGAAATTCTTTTCTCATTGAATTTCCTCTTTTTTTTCCTTTGGAGACATTTAATTTTGCTTAGTTGGTAAGTTATGTAAGCTCAAAAGTCCTTTGTGCCACTCTTCTCATTTAACAGACCAGGAACAACTATTTAATATGTACCACTTTTAAGCAGGGACTCTCAAGTCTGGCATTAATTCCATTACTTGAAACACGGAAGGAAAAGGAAGAGCATCCCCACTTAAAGTAACTTTAGAAATCACCATTATCAAACTCTTTTTTATAATATATTTTTTATTGCTTTGGTTTTGGCAGAAGTCCAAAAGGCTGGCAAAAGAGTTTATTTTTCTTTTCAAACTATTCTTGTCACTTTCTTCTGAATACCCACTAGGTAAATCAGGCATAGTAGATTTCAAGTTTTATCATACGTTTCAAATTGACTGCTTTCATCACAGTCAAACCAAAATAAGAAGAGTGTAATGAAAACAACAAATATTAATAGTCTTATGGTTTTCACTCCCTTTAACATGATTAGACATGTTATACTCTAAGGATTATGAAGAATAAATTATAGAAGAGATTATGTGATTAGTTATTAATTCTTTCCCTGCAGGATTGAGAACCAAAGGATGCTATAATATTTCTTCATTACAGAAACAGAATCAATTCGCACTGGGGCATGGTAATGAAGGATAGGCATGAAGCTGAAAAATGAACCTGACAGTTGTCTTCAAATCTTGTTTTAGCCAAATGTTTCAAATTTATCCCAGTCCAGAACTTTTATTAGAGTTTATAACATCAATCAAAATTAATAGTATGATTATTTTTTTGTCAATTTACGTTTTGTGGTCAGTTTTCTAGGCTTGAATTATGGACTATAATCTCGTCCTGCTTTCGTCGCTCCATCGCCTCACAAATTCTCTGAGCTGGATTAGGCCGTTTCCTTGCAGTTGGATTATGTATCCATGAAGTGGTAAATTAGCTGTTGTTACTGAAATTATCCAAACATAAAGATTTATCTGAGCTTTGTATCACTAAAATATATTTTATATTCATTTACTATTACATTTACATTTTAATTGAGTGAGCCTCACTGTGTGCACACACACACAGTATTGCACATTGCTAGTCCGTTTACTAAGCCCTGTCTGGTGAGATCCTTATTATTTTTCCTGGGCTATATTTCTTATTTTCCCTTTACATCTATAAAAAGAAGTTCTTAGTGAAGCCCAAAAGAGGAGGCACAAAGACACACTTGCTGCTCCCTAGCGCCTTGATGGGAGCCATCCCCGTCTGATCCTGGAGACAGGATCCCTGGAACCCAATCCATTCCCCTCTCCACCCCTCTGCTCTTAGTCAAAATATGCATTTATATCAGAAAATAATATAGGAAGAAAAAGTATTTCATGTCTTTTAACAAAAATAATTTCCAAAGTAACGCAGTTACATGGTAGTAAATTAAACAAATTCAGGGCCCGGCCTGGTGGTGCAGCGGTTGAGTTTGCACGTTCTGCTTCTTGGCGGCCTGGGGTTAACCAGTTCGGATCCCAAGTGCAGACATGGCAACGCTTGGCAAAAGCCATGCTGTGGTAGTCGTCCCATGTATAAACTAGAGGAAGATGGGCACGGATGTTAGCTCAGGATCAGTCTTCCTCAGCAAAAAGAGGAGGATTGGCAATAGTTAGCTCAGGGCCTCTTCCTCAAAAAAGGCAATACAGATGCACACAGGATTACATAATACTAATAATGGTTTCTTGCCTAACACATTCCGAATGCTTGTAGTAACTTTTTTTAAAAAAATTTTTGTTCTTCTCCCCCTTCCTGTTACTTTTCCCAAAGTCTAAATAATAAGATTTTCTGTCTAATCATAAATTTACAAACTTTATTCAATGTCTATCGATTTCCTGGTTAAAAGATGGGGATCCAGCTCAGTAACACTAGCCTCCCTTATTTCTCTTTTCACCATCAGTGTTTAAGGGAAATATTTTAACTTCAGTTATATCATCAGTTGCCTTCATACCTGGAAATGATGTATTCTTTTTCCGTAAGTTTATGAGCATCACAACATCTTTTATGAGAAATGAGAACATAAGTGTCACTGGCTGTCTTCCACCTTGTGTGAGTTCCACTTTCACTTTTCCATTACCATATTATTTGCATCATATTACAGAAAAGATTTTTTTCAAACCACACATTTAAGCAAGGAGTTTGCTGATTTTTTTACACATTTTGTAAAGAAATATAAAAGATATTCGTATGATAATCTAATTTTAACCTTTTTCTTCTATTAGAAAAAATCTCTCTCTCTGACGGGCATGTTAATAAGCAGTGAGATTCAGAAACACCAACAGAACACGGTGGACGAAAGAGAGACAGAAGGATAAGAGAACAGAGAAATCGGATAACAAGCTCACAAAACAAAAACAAAAACAAAACCCAAACCAATAGCTGACTTTTTTTAAACGAAATGTCGGCACAATAATAGAATCACAAAATCATAAAAGAGAAAGTTGCGCTTCTAAGTTTACAGCTTCAGTCGAGTTTTCACATCGTCTCAAGTGAGTCGGAAAGGTTAGGATAATTTATTTCATGATGAAATAAAGAGCTGGGCTAATTAATATTAACTTACATGATTAATAGTTGTTTTATATACACAGTGGTACTCATATAGTTTCATGTTATATACGGATCTGAAAAACCTCAATATTGTTACGCTACTAATTGATCAATACATTTTTCCTTGCTTCTAGAAAACCTATACCACACCTGTGTATACAGATGGAGACCCAAACATCAGTCCTGCTCTGTGAAGGTGTTCAGAGGTCAGTGATGGTGTGCACCTCAAGGACCTATGGAAGGGGAGGTCCATTTCTGAAGGCTTTGTGAAAGTTGCAGTCTGCCCGTCCTGCCGTCTTTTACTGTATTTCAGGCACGATGGGGTCTCTCAGAAATACAAAAGCTAACAAGTGGAGGGACAGTATTAAAATGTGCCCAAGTCTTCTGGTTGCATATCAGTGTCGCCAGGATCAGACTAGAGAAATCTGAAATCTCTGTACACCCCCCCCCGAAAAAAACCTAAAAAAATCAAAATGTCCTCAATCTAATTTTTCATGGTGGGTTAATAAATAAACAATATTATCTTAAGTTTTGAATTTTTATTTTGCATTTTAAATCATTTGGTCCGTTAGGCTTTTCTGAAAATACATGTGAAGACATATGATAGAATTGCCTAAAATCGCTATTTAAGGAGCAGCAGAATCAACTTATCAACATGCAAATATAAGTAGAACGCCCAACAAGTAAAGGTGCGTGTTAGATGTGTTGAAAAGTAACAAAACAAAAAAGTCATGGTGCCTCTTTGCAGAGAATTTACAGTTTGTGGGTGTGCAAGAGGTGTATATAAGTGATCTAATGCAGGACTCCCCATAGCACCACAAAAGATATGCGAACAAGATGATATGAATATAACAGTATATCATTTCAGGGAATTATTAAATGCATAGAAATAAATCATGGAAAATGCTAGTATTAGTCCAATATTTAAAAACTATCCTATGCAGAACATATCTTAAACATTATGAATTAAACCAAAACTTGATCTAATTTTTGATATTCACTGGAAGTTTCCTAAAGGCACACAGAGGATTTACAAACTCATAAAAAATAAAAACATCACTGTCAAGTAAGGCAATTCATGTTATGCTATTTTTCATGATATGAACGTTTTGCTCAGTATTTTTGAAAGCTAGGTAAAAATAGTTCTAGTTGCTTAGGGTTCAGAGTCTAAGAAATTTAGTATGAATATTCCCTTGTTAATGAAAGTGCTTGTCTTTCTTTTCCCAAGCCCATCTTCTCCATGACCCCATACAACGTCAGCTCTCAGTCTCAACTATCTCTTGATCCTCTGACTTCTCAGCACTCATGACAAATCAGCACTTTCCTGACGTTTTGCATTTTGACTCATTAACTGTCTTCTTTACCTCCCTATACAGTCATGGTTTTCTCTAGAAAAATGATACAATATAGCCTGTGCCTCAGATATATTAGAAATTTAACAAATGTGTGTGCTTATTGGAAACGATGAGGAACCTGCAGGAAAATCCATAGACTTTCTCGTAGATTATCATGAGAAGTCAGAACCATGATTTATCAAACATAAATCTAGTCAACTTGCCAAGGGATGAATTTTGTTCAACATTTTGCTTATTTTAAAGTTAATTTTTAACTTGTGAACATTTTGGTAGTGGGTAAACAAAGTCCACATTTCCCATAAAGAAGAGTAATATTTTGATATTACAACCAGGATTATATCTGCTTTTGTATGTATCTACAGATTTTCCATACCAGTTCTTCCCAGATCCGAATGTTAATCTCACTACCCTCTTTACCTGTGTTGCTAGGAACCATGACACCTTTTAACTCAGGAGGCAGAGGGTTACTACACATTCCACAAAAACACATTCTAAAACTTTCAACCCAAGGTAGGTATTTCTCTAGTGATATGCAAATGAACTGAAACCCCTTTCATGACATTTATTGAGTAACTCCTGCTGAAACAATCTTATATAGGATGATAAACTGTCTCTAGGTCTCAATTAAAAATGCATTTAGAAGTCTGTTTTTCCTGTTTTCTCAATTGTCCTTAATTTGTCTTGCCAAAGTTGAGCTTTTAGAAAAGCAAAAAATAACGTTTTGTGTAAGATTTTAACACAAACGTGATTTCTTTTCTTTTTTAAATTATGTGTATAAAAGATAGCACATCAAACTTGAGAAAACGCTTCAGCAGGAGATAATGAAACAGAATAGCTGTATAATCATGGTATTGGATACTGATTTCCACGTTCATTATATGATCACCAAGCCATTTTCTGATATGAGTTTAACTTCCTCTATTTAAGCATATTTTCCTCATAAATGGCTTCATAGTAAACCTTCAGAATATTTTTCAGGTGTTGATTAATTCCCCATAAGAAGAGAGGAACAGATCTTTGCTACTCAAGGTGTAGCCTGCAGGCCAGCAGCATTGGCCTCAGCTGCTAGCTTGTGAGCAATGTAGAATTTCAGGTCCCCTCCTAGGCTGACTCATTCAGAATCTACATTTTTAGCAAGATTTCTAGGTGATTCACGTGCTTGTTACAGTCTGGGAATCACAGGCATGTATGATCCCCTTTCTCAATTTTACTGCCCTTCTTTCCTGTGTGAATCTGGTATTAATATACATCCCCATCATCTGGGAGAGTTATGATGGAGAAAGCAAACGAAGGAGGTGGGCAACGGACAGCCAGGGAACATAGATGCTGCCTGTACATGATCAGAAAAAGAGCTCAGCAGTTGCCGGCTCCCTGCTTGCTCAAATGACCAGGCAGCACATCAGTCACTTTCAGGTAGAGAAACATTTCTTAAATATATTTGTTCCTGCACTCTGATCTCTGTGCAGAGGATAACCATATTTCTCTTAAAAACTTCTGATCAGTGTAAAATGGCTTTTATCGTGGATTACATCAGAGGAATGACTCCTAAGGGGAGCCAGCTGTTCTTAGCTTGGGTAAGGTGTGACGCTATGAAAAACTGGCTGTCAAGTTCCTCAGTATTAAAACATAACAGTAGTATGAACGCTGACTTGATATTCTGTTAGCGTGCTCTATTTCCAAAGAATAGTCTCAAGATCAGCAGTTAGTATCAAGCATGAAATAATTAGTTACTGCTACTGAATAGCTTCTGAAACAACAGAAAGGTTTTATCCAGATGGAGGGAATGTTTGAGTTACATTTATTCTATGCGGGACTAAAATATTCCCATCCACAGTCCAGTTTGCTGCAGCGATACGATAGAAATACCTTCTGATTCCCAGGTCACTAGGGTGATGGCAGGGACATTAGCTGGACTCGGTCAGCTAGGAGATGGTGACAAGGAGCTAGTTCACTAAGAGATCTGCTGACTTCAGGTCACCAGCTCCAGACTGGTCCCACATTCGGCTCTCACACTGCCTTCAAACACAGGACGCATCAGATGGTTCTTCCTAAACTCCCAACTTTTCATCCCTTTAATTCCATCAGATCCTGTGACTTGTTGCTTTTTGAGCATGCAGACATGTCCTTTGGTAAGAACAGATAGCCTCTAGGTTAAAATGACAAATTGGAAATAAAACATATTTCAGAATGCCAAAATGGTTATATGCCTGGTGTTCTTAAAAGTGTTTGGGGCTACCTCCAAAATTTTTGGACTCAAAGAATTATTGAACAAGCACAAATACAACATGCTCTTATAAGTCATTCTTATAGGGGAATATACGAGAGGGAAATACACACTGACCTGTAACCTCATAGAATATTTCTGAAAGTACAAGAGCTACCAGTTTTGTTTTTCCTTAAATCTTGCATGTTCTTATTTGAAATTAGTTTCTAGGAGAAAATATATGATTTATGTAAATGACATGTACTTAAAATATTCTGAATATGAAGAGCCCTGAAAATATACATGTAGCTCATTCGAAAAAGAAACTTACACACTTACAGTATAAGAAAGAGCATTGAAGTAAAAATTCAGGAAATGCTTTAGCTACATACTAATGATTCTCTACTACCTTCTGGACCACTAGAATTTTTTTTAGCAAGAGCTTGCAGAAGGAAGTTTCATCAAGCAATGCTATCTTTTATTGTGAAATAAGAGTTGACAAATGGCATCCTTGTTTATGACGATTTTTGTTTTGATAGGATTAAAATGACTAACATTAGACTCTTGACCCAATTTGGTAAAGCAACAGAGACATTTCCTACCATAAAATAGAAGAAATTAAATATTAGGATTATGTAAGACAATGAGACATAGCTAAAAAGAATAAAGATGAATTGTTTCTTTCCCAACCGATAGGTTCCATGTCTCCTGGTATACCATATTTCAAATATTAGAAGTCCATTAAGTCACTAATTTGTCTTGCATTCTGATTTTAAGATATGCCTTATTAAGAATCAAGTATCATGAGAAATTAGAGTAATAAGAACATAGATTATCTTGTATGTTTTCAATACCCTTGCCACATATAATCTCATAAACACTAATATTTACCCTCAGATAACTAGACTTATTTTTTTAAGTCTAAAAGGCAACCTAGAACAACAAAACGTATCCTTTTATAATGTAATATGTTCATTTTGCAATATTGTAGAAATAGTATTACCTTGTAGGCAGAGGTTGCTCTATATTTTATCAGTTTGCTAAAAGCAAAATTAAAAACTCATATTTTTAAAGAATGTTTATTGAATGTTGAAATGTATGTCAGAAAAAATAGCTGGTATATGGTCTTTGAAAATAGTTCAATATGCTTTTAGAATGGCAGAGGTAGTTTGTTTAGTGTAGTATGACTACATAATGCAAGCAGTCTTAACTGACTTGAATTCAGCTAATGTGGAATTTCTGTCAAATTTTTTTTAGCTAATTTGACCAGATGATGATTTTTTAATAATTTCACTCAACAATGACGAACCAGTTGCTTTATACAGACAAACTTTTCTTGGTCTCTCTGTTGAACTGAATTAGAACTGGTTCCAATTTTTAAAAATTTTTTCTTATGTTGCTAATTCATTATTAAAGTGCCCACATAGCATTGAGTATTTATACTTTTCATTTCTGTTTTATATCTTTAAGTTAATATGATCTTCAGTATGTTCTTATTACACTGAGAAATATAAACATGCATATTTAAACAATTTAACATATATAATTTGAGTATGCAATATTTAGAATTATTATTTTCCACATCTTAATAACCCTCTGGAATAGCATTACACCATATTGTAAATATATTTACTAATAATTTTATAAAATTATATTTTTACTACAGTAAAAATACAACTACATTATGATCCAGCAATCCTGCTACTGGGTATATATCTAAAGCAAACGATATCAGTATCTCAAAGAGTTATCTGCACCACTACGTTCATTGCAGCTTTATTCACAATAACCAAGATATGGTAACAAGCTAAGTGTCCTTCAACAAATGAATGGATAAAGAAAATGTGGTACAGATATAAAATGGGATATTATTCATCCATAAAAAAGAAGAAAATCCTGTCGTTTGTGACAAAATGGATGAATCTGAAGAGCATTATGCTAAGTAAAATGAGCCTGACAGAGAAAGACAAAACACTCTGTGGTATCAATTATATGTGGAATCTAAAAAAAAGCTAACAGGGTCCAGGCTGGTGGTGCAGTGGTTAAGTTTGTGAGCTCCGCTTTGGTGGCCCAGGGTTCCCTAGCTCTGATCCCCTGTGTGGACCTATGCACCACTCATCAAGCCATGTTGTGGCAGCATCCCACATATAAAACAGAGGAAGCTGGGCATAGATGTTAGCTCAGGGTCAATCTTCCTCAGCAAAAAGAGGAGGATTGGCAGCAGATGTTAGCTCAGGGCTAACAATCCTCACACACACACACACAAAAAGCTGAAGTCATAGAAATAGAGAATAGAATCCTGGTTGTCAGGGGCTGGTGGGAGGGGGAGTTGGGGTGACATAGGTCAAAGGGTGCATTTTCAGTTGTAAGAATAAGTTCTGAGAATGTAATGTACAGTATGCTGACTACAGTTAATAATATGGAACTGAACCCTTGAAAGTTGCTGAAAGTAGATCTTAAGCATTCTCACCACATAAACAAGAAAAGAAAAGGAATGAATTATGTTAACTATATGAGGTGTTGGATACATTAATTATCTTGAACTTGGTAATCATGCTACAGTGTATATGTATATCAAATCATCACCATGTACACTTTAAATAAACACAATTCTATTAGGCAATTATTCTTCAAAAAAGTTAAAGAGAAAATTGTTTTTGCCTGTTAATGCTTACGTTTCTTTTTAAAAAGTATGTATATGGCATTCACATCCAAGAGTATGAAATACATATCAGGTCATATTTTTCCCATATTTATAATAAAATCATAGATATTATATATTAGTTTAAAGAAGAAAAGACTCTAGTGCATTCTAAAGATACATTTCAGTGATGAGTTCTACCCAAAGAAAACAAATTTAAGCTGTATTAGAGATAAATATTTAGGCCAAATGAAAGGAGGGCAACTTGAATTATCACAGCCACTTTTTTTTAACATTAGAATACTTTCCTTTTAAGTCTTTTAAGTTCTATGTGACCCTCTGTCTACCACAGGGTGACTGTGGGTGTTAAGCCATGCACCATATCCTAGATAAAGGAAATTGTGCAATATCTGACAGATAACTGATGCTCAGTCAACGGGTGACATTGCTATTGTGTATGCGGATGTTCCCACACTTAAGAGAATAGAGTCTACTGCTGCTGCTTGGTAGTACAGTACCCTCTGCTTATTGGAAGGTTTTTTTTTTTCTGCAGTTTCAGTTTCCCAGAGTCAACTATAGTTCGAAAATATTACATGGAAAATTCCAGAAGTAAACAATTCATAAGTTTTAAATTGAGTAGCTTGATGAAATCCTGTGCCACCTGCTCCACCCTGCCAGGAACATGAATCATCCCTTTGTCCATTGCATCCAGGCTGTATACACTACCCACCTGTTAGTCACTTAGTGCTGGTGTTGGTTATCAGATCCACTGTCCCGGTACCGCAGAACTTGTGTTCAAGTCACCGTTACTTTACTTAATAATGGCCACAAGAGAAGTAATGCCATCAGTTCGGATCTTCTCTTACTGTGCCTAACTTATAAATTAAACTTTGTCATAGTTAGGGATGTATAGGAAAGATCATAGTCCACATAGGGTCCGTTCGGTTCTATCCTTGGTTTCAGGCATCCACTGGGGGTCTTGGAATGCATACCCCGAAGATAAGAGGGGGACTCTGTAATGGCAACGATTACTAGTAACATGAGAATGGAACAGAAAATGTAATTCCTGCCGTAACTAGCAAACACTTCACTTTTAAATTTACTTATATTCTGAAAATATTTTTAAACATGTTTATGAGCTAAAATCCCATCATAACATAAAGACACAACTTAAATGTCTCCTTATACATAGAACAAGCAGTGAATAAATAAGGTTCCATTTATCTGTCAATCCACTACTGTTCACAATTACTAATTTCCTTCTAAAATAAACCTCAAACCTAAATTTAAACCTAACCTATTTTTTTCCATTATACAGGAACGTTTATTGCTCAAATTCCATAATTTACTTCACTATATAGGTTAAAGTTTTCTTCATTTATAGAATTTAAACATCTTTGTTGCCATGTGGAAAAGAGGTTTGATTATTCCGCCCAAAGGTGATGCTAATCTGGTTCATGTGTGTCTGCATTCGTATTAGTCAAAAGAAACGTTTGTAGTACAATGTTTAAGAATTGCTTAATAGAGCTGTTATTTAGAGACTTATGGATGTGTGAGAGGTATTGCTACTCAATTCGTATCCCCAAATTGGCCTAACGGTCAGTCTGTGCCCCACATTTCTTTCATAGGTCTGGTGTTCGTTGCTATTTATGCTTGCACGCAAATCAGTACGCTCTATGATGGAATGATAGAGTTGTGCTGGACAATAAGAGATTGTCAATTTGACAAAATATTGGAATGAAGTCACTATCTGCGAGTAAGAATTAACAATGTCCACTGTGTTAAACTCACAAAAATGATAGCAAAATATGGTGACTTTGAAAAAGTTTCCCGGCAAAGTCCAGTACGTCTGACCAGCATTTTATAAAAGTGTTGAAATAAAGTACTTAATTTTCAGCAAATATCCTTAAGAGGATAATAGATTTGGGGGCTACTTTATATTTTGTACTATTTTGCATGTTAAAGTAGAAAAACATTTGGCTCAGAAGTTCTTTTAACCACATTTTTACAACCACATTAAATATTTACACTCAGATAATAACGTGCCTTTCTCCTTTCACTTTCCCCCTGTCTTCCTACACATCCATTTGGATTGAAATGATCTGAAGTGAATTTCATCTTCAGTCCTCCGAGATGAGGCCTCGGCAGTTTTAAACAGGGAAAAGAGCCAAGTGAGAGCTTATGGGAAATAAGGCCTTGAAAACCCCCTACCTAAAAAGACTCACGTTGTAGCACGGGACCAGGACACGGGCTGAAATCTTTGAAAGAAAGAGAGTTGAGTGTGAAGTCTAGAACAATAAAAAGTACTTTCGATCTGTTCTTACTAATAGCATTGGCCGACTTCGGTTCACTTTTGATCAGCTATCAGTAAAGCATGCTACGCAAATCAAAGGACTAAGTATTTATCTAAACTATGTTTTTAAAAGTCAAGTTATAAAGAGGGTGCATATTTAAATATACTTTGTTTAAGGGAGGCATGGACTACGCAGCCCAGGCGTCCATGCAAGGGTTTTGCAGACAATAACCATTGGTAACCTGACTGCAGAGTTGTTACAGCAGTAAAGATCTGCAAACTCAAGACAGCTGTTTCGTTTTGTCAGGGGCAAGGGTATTGAAGGACACTGGAAAGAGCGTTTATTGTTGTCATATTCTTTCAGAGGCCGGGACTGCTTTTTGGGGGTCAAAGAAGACCATCAGCAAACCTCATCCTTGTCCCTAAGACGCCCCCTCTCCTGCCGGAGCCCGCAGCCTGAGGCAGGGAGGCCCCAGCGCCCGTAGGTGGCGCCCCACGTCCGTGCTTGCGCTTCTCGCTCGCGCTCTGGGCGCATCTCGGAAACCCGGTGCGTCTCCCCAGGTCGTTAGAGCTCGGAGCAGCCGTTTTAATAAATAAGCGCGAGTGCCAACGCGCTCCGCGAGCTCCGAGGTTCAGAGGAGCAGACACAGAAACCCAGGTGGAGGCGCCTCTTTAATCCCTGCCAAAACCTGACATTTCCCAAACTGGAGATTCCGGAACCGCAGCCTGTAAACCATTAAAAATCCCAAGCTTTTTCTCTCCATCCCAGTCCTTTTTTTTTTTTTTTTTCTCCAAGAACACTGTTTTACCCCCTAATTATGAAAGTGGTCACGCTATTCAGGATTAAGACTTGGAGGGGATTTGGAAACGAAAAGAAAGAATCGAAAAGAAGAGGCGCGACCGGTGCTTTTGAGGGTGCCTAATTTTAAAAAGAGGCATCTGGGAGGATTTCGCTCTGGGTTTTGGGTGAGAGTCGGACCTGGGCGGTGCAGGGTGCGGCGGGGGTGCTGGGAGCTGGTGCGGAGCCCGGGAGGGGCCAGTGCCCGGAGTCCTCAGGGCGTTCGCTGCACTTGGCTGTGCTGTCCGGAGACTGGACGAGAGGCGGGGACTGGGGGGCCCGAGAGCGAGGCGCGCTGAGGGCGAGTTGGGCGCGAGGGGCCCTCCGAGGCTGCAGGCCCGGGTGCGGTGCAGATCCGGCCCGGGTGCGGTGCCAAAAACGTACGGGCGCGAAGCGGGGTCGTACGCTGTGCAGGGCGCGGGGCGTGCGGGGCCGAGGCGCGGCGCGGTGCACACGGGTGCGGGGCGCGGGGCGTACCCAGAGCCGGCGCGGGCCGGCGCGGGAAAGGGACAGGGCGGGGCGGCGCGGTTATTGGCCACGCGCGGGGAGCAGGGTCGTGCTCGGTGTCTCCTCCCGCCAGCTCCGGCTTGTCTTCTCTAAGCAGAACAACTTCGTGGACAGCAGCGCTCCTTCATCATGGATGTTCCAGGTAACCCAGCCCCGACCCTGCCCTCGGCTCCGTGCGCGTTAATTGCAGTCATGCATTTATTTTAACCGGGACCCTGGCGAGCCTGCGGTCTGGGCGGCGAGAGCGAGCGCGACAGAGAGAGAATATCGAAATCGTTTTGTACTGGGGCTGAGGAGAGGATACTCATGGAGAAACAACTTCTCTCTTCTTAGAAAGACTATTGGAGGAGTTGTTCCGAAGCTGTGGGCGGTGAGGGGAGAGGCTTCTTTGCTTTTTGTTTTTCGGCTGGATGTTGAAATGACCTGTCTAGTTTGGTGGGAGAAGAGAGGGCCAAGTAGAAGTGCCAACGGGCGCGTAAGTTAGCAGAAAGCTACAGGGCTGCCTCCCAGCCAGGGCGGAGGGAGCCCGAGTCTAGAGACAAAAGCTGCACCATCAGCCAAGCTTGGGGTTCCCGTCGTTGGAATCCTCTGGTCCTGCGCCAGAGAGAGGGATCCGAGGGGCTTCTCCAAAAGGGCACGCTGGCTGCGGGGACTTTGGAAGTGGGTGTTTGATTTTAGGGTCTCTATCTCTTCTATTTTTGTCCCCTCTTAATCTTATTCACCCTAAGGAGCTTCCTGGGGATTTTGCTCTTTGGGTGGAAAATGGATAAGATCTTCACCAAGTGGACTGTTTGTTTGTTTGTTTTTAAATAAAACCTCCAGGATGGAAAAATAGAGGATGTAAGGGAAAGCAGAGAAAGGAAGAAGCTTTCTTGGTGTGGCTTTCAAGAAAATGCGGCTGAAATGAAGGCGATAAAGCATTAGTGGATTTTTTTTCCTTTGCCAGCGTCTTGAGTCCTCCCCCGCCTTGGGCTGAATGGGCCTAGGGGTGGCGTTGACGGGGTCTCTGAGAGTCCCCGACCCTGTTTTAGCGTTGACTCCCTGCACAATCCGTGGGCACCCCGGCGCGCGCCGCCAGGGAGCCTTCAGGCATGCCCTGCCCAGTGCGCCCGGGCGTTTCTCCGGACTTGTGCCAATCCGGGAGGTGGTGGCTGTGCGGGGGACTACAAGGGTGGCCTCCAGGTAGGGGGCCCGAGTGCTGCAGGCACCTGCTCCCCAGGTCCCCTCTTCCCACAGCTTCACCTCCCAGTCTAAGGGTTTGGGTTCTTTGCCCTGACAGGTCCGCTGACGCCTTTCTTCTGAGGACGACCCTGGCCTTGACCATCAGAACAGGGGACCGAGGCCAGAGGAGGCAACCCCCGACCCTGAGCGCCTCCTCCTGCGCTCCTCCTGCTCCTGCCCGCCTCCGCCCCCGCGCGCCGCCCCCTAGCCCGGATGCCGGCGCCCGGCCGGGGCCCCCGCGGGCCGCCGCTGACCATGCCCGGGCGCCGGGGGGCGCTGCGCGAGCCGGCCGGCTGCGGCTCCTGCCTGGGGGCGGCGCTGGCCCTGCTGTTGCTGCTGCTGCCCGCCGGCTGCCCGGTGCGGGCGCAGAACGACACGGAGCCCATCGTGCTGGAGGGCAAGTGCCTGGTGGTGTGTGACTCCAGCCCGTCGGCGGACGGCGCCGTCACCTCCTCCCTGGGCATCTCCGTGCGCTCCGGCAGCGCCAAGGTGGCCTTCTCCGCCACGCGGAGCACCAACCACGAGCCCTCCGAGATGAGCAACCGCACCATGACCATCTACTTCGACCAGGTCAGCCGGCCGGCCTGCCGCCTCGCCTCCCGCCGGGGTGCAGAGAGCGGGGGCCTGGGCGCGCGGGCTGGGGTTCTGGCGTCCTAGACATGGAGTTCCGGCCTGCCTCCTCCTCTCTGCCCTGCCCTACCCTTCTCCCTTTTCCTTTTTTAGTAAGCCCTCCTTCGCATTTCCCTTTTCCACATTGTAGCTTTTTTTATAGCTATCAGCTCAGTTGGCACTTGGATGACTGAGAGTTTCGTAAAGCTGCCTACGCTTTCTAAGAGTCCCGTAAAACTAAGAGGTCTGAAATGTATTTCCCCAAAGGAAACTGCACGTTGTACTTTTCGCTGGGGTGGGGGTGTCATTTGTGGTGAATGGGCTTCAGTCACCCCGGTGGTCAACTTACGGAGGCAGTGCCTTTAAAACTCTCCATGCTCAGGAAGGGTTTCTCCTACGGTCTCAGACAACGCTCAGAAAATATATACCCCTTGCTTATTTTAGAATGGACTGGGGAGAGGATGGTTATCTTCAAGAAAAATAAGTGGAGAAGAGTGTGGGAGAAATGGCAGGGATGGTTATATAAGGACAAAACAAAATAGTATGGTTATATAAATGGAATATATAGTAAACACAGTATATACAACACAGTATACCAATACAATATATGCAATATATCAATATAATATATAGTGTGGTTATATAAATACAAAACAAAATAAAGATCAGTAACAAGTTGCCCTGAGCCACTTCTCTTCTTCCACTTGCTTCAAAGCAGAAGGGTCAGCGATATGATCAGGCCTTGGCAATCCTTCTCTGGGTTATTTCTGCTCAGGATTAGAGAGAGGCCTTCCTCTTGTGTCTCCCCACCCCCCTCCCTTGGTTTCTGTTGTTTTCAGAAACAAATTGAAAACATTATAGTGGTTTCTAAACATTAACTCATCAGTCCCTTCCTTTTGCCAAAATGCTTACCACAGAATGGAGTACTGGGCTTAGTGGACCCTTAACTGAGTTATCTTCTCTCTGTTAACCAACTCTCACACAGTAGTGTGACAAGTAGTGACAAACCTACACACACTGTTGACTCTTTTTAGGCCAGTGTATTCATTTATTTAAATCCTTGTTAACAATTATATATTTGAAGTTTTGGGGTTATTTGGGAGGAGTCTCTCTTTAATCTTCATTTTTTTACAAGACATAAAAGTGCTTATTTTAATTAAGTCCAAATAAAGCGGACAACAATGAAATAGGCATTAGGTAACTATTTACTTTATGAATAAGCTCTTTTTTTGTGTTATTATTATTATTCACCTTCTGGCATTCTACAAATAGTTTTCACAGCATTTTTAAATCCATCATTTCATCTGAGTGTCGAGAAAACTCTGTGACATCAGGCAGGATAAGCATAGTAGGATTCTGATTTTATAGATGGGGAAACTGTGCCAGAGCAGGTTAAATGATGTTTCCCTGGTTCCCCCGTTAGGGAGTAACTGAGACCTACTTTTCTGGGGCTGGCTGGGTGTTCTTTCAGCTACAGCAGGGCCCTGAATTTACCAGTTTCCTGAATTTAAAATTGAAGTGAAAGAGTTGAGGTAGTTGAGTTGGAAGAAGCAGTCCAAGGGCTGACTGGAGAATCCTTCATTCTTGTTTAAAGCCTTGTAAGGCAGAGTGAGAGCAGAGCCTTGGAGAGACCCGGAACAGGCATCCTGAAGCATGTCGTCTTTAACAATAGAGCCCTGAGTGGCTGTGTGTGCCCTGCAGTGGGGGCTGAAGTGGTACTCGGAGCTCCCTTGAAGAAGCTGGTGCGGGCTTATTCCCCAAGTCCTTGCAGCAGTTGTCCTTGGCAGCAAGGCGCATTGCTTTGGGAATTGCATGTTATTCATCTATAATGAGTGTGTAAGAAATAGCAGCAAAAGGTACTCAGTTGCAAATTTACTTTCTGAACAGATGACAGGATCTTCAGTCTTGGGTTTTGTTGTTGTTGCTGGCTGTTTGTTTTAAAAGCTAACACCAGGCAAGCCGTTTTATTATTTTAATTGAGTTGTGCATTTATATGTGAGTCGGTATTGGGACAGAATCCAGACACAGTGGCAAGAGTCTGTCTTGAACATCTGCAAAGGAATTGGGTCATAATGGGGGCCCTCCCCTCTTCAAGTTCTGCTTTTGACATTGTAGCATTCTTATCCCCCTTTTATTTGAGAACAGCCGTCTGCAGGGTCATGTGCTCTTGTGTCCTGTGGCTGATTTTGTCATTATTCTTGCATCTTGTGGAATTCCCGTAGTTTGAGCTAAGGATGTCCAAGGGGCTGTTTTGACTCTCTCGTTATTGATCAAGCTTATTTGCATGACATCATAGCTCAGCTGAGGGAGCAAGCATGTTGCTCAGAGGAAAGTGAGGGGGAACAGGCACAGCCAACGTTTATTGCAGCCGTTATTGAGCTCCTAATATATGCTGCCAGGGAGTGTGCCAGAGGCTGGGAAGCATGGAGACAAAAACCTTGCACACTCCATTCTCTCATGGAGTCCGCGAAGTGAGGTCGCCAGCTTGATCCCATGGAAGCTATCCTAGTTAATGGGCCACTTCCTCTATAGCCCTTTCTCTACCCATTCAGTATGGCACGCTCCATGCTGACGTCCCCAAACCCCACCAATCTCTGAACAGACTCGATGTGCAGTTCATTTACTGACCTGATTGTTTTCCATTCTTTCCATTCTGTTCTCTTTCTCTGCCCTGCCCCCAACATACAAAATTTGCATCCACTTTCTCAATTCATGAATAAAATATACTTTAAAAAATACCTTTATGAATTATAATCCATTAGAATACTTTTGAAATCAATTCCCGCTGTAGGATGTTTTCACTCCAGCTCCGCCTCCTCCCTGGGGCAGCCTTGGGGCGCTGAGTTGGTGCTGCCTGCTGCCCTGCAGCTCAGAGGAGCCAGTGTCAGTGGTTATGGGAGTCTGTTTAAAGCATATGCTGAGGAGGGGCTTGCTAGGTTTGTGCCGTATTCCCTCTTGTTTTTCAGGTCTTAGTAAATATTGGCAACCATTTCGATCTTGCCTCCAGTATATTTGTAGCACCAAGAAAAGGGATCTATAGCTTCAGCTTCCACGTGGTCAAAGTGTACAACAGGCAAACCATCCAGGTGGGTAGCTTTGAAAACTGCCTGGACCCTTTTAGCTTTGGGTTTAACAGTCCCTGATTGCTGCAGCCCCTTTCACCCTGTCTGTGAGGCTGGATGAACCAGGCAGCAGGGCTGACCAGGGGCCTGGGGCTTGGAACCAGCTGAGTCCCTGGGTCTGGCCCTTGGTTTGGGCTCTGTGGAGAGGATGGGGATGTGCAGGGAGAAAAGAACAGGTGTGTGGAAATGGGGTCCTTCATGGTCTGCTGAGCTTTCCCCTCTGCCTCGTAGGTCAGTTTAATGCAGAACGGCTACCCGGTGATCTCAGCATTCGCAGGAGACCAGGATGTTACCAGGGAAGCTGCCAGCAATGGCGTCCTGCTGCTGATGGAAAGAGAGGACAAAGTTCACCTCAAGCTGGAGAGGGGCAACCTCATGGGGGGCTGGAAATACTCCACGTTCTCGGGCTTCTTGGTTTTTCCTCTATAAATGCAGAGCCCCCTGGATGGTGGGAAGTTGAGATCTGGACCCAGTATCCGCCCTTCCTAACACCCTGAACTTGCCAGAATAGGACAACTTGTTTCCGACCTCCGTCAGACTGTCGCGGTAGAAGAATGATTTCCTTCTAAAGCTCCAGTATTTTCTTTGAATATTGACCATTCCTCGGGAACCTGGCCTCTAATTAGTTTTAGACTACAAGGTCTTAAGGAGAAATGAAATTATCGATTTGAGCAATTTGTACCTGTGATTGTAAAGTCAATATCGGATTTTCTTGTTGGGACCACTGCCTTTTCTTCTTTTGTTCGTATGCTTTTTGCTGCCCCGCGTGAGGAGTGTCGCTGACTCCTGGATGGACCGCAGGTTGTGTTCTGGGCTCAGAGCAAGAGTCCTGCAAATCACTGCCCACCAGCTGGTCCTTGAAATGTGTTCTCTGTGTGTCTGTTCGGCCTTAAGGGAAAGAATGGCTTCACTTTCGTTCTGTATTTTTCCCCCGGGGGGATGGGGCGGACTCGGGAGGGAGAAGGGGGCATTGTGAACCTGTCAAGAAGTGCTTTATCCAGAGAAGCAAATTTTGCACGAATGGACTGCGACTTTTGTTTTGTATTGTTTGTGTATGTGCTTTTTTTTTTCCCCTCAAAAAGCTTTGCTATTCTTTCCACACTCAGCTCTGTCTCCTCACCCCCATTTTTATTTTTTGTGTTGGGGTGGCAGAGAGAAAATGTATGTTGAATTCCTGGATGAGACCAAACAAAACAAAACAAAAAATACCTGTATATTTTGTTCTGGATGAGGCCAAACCAAACAAAAGGCACCTGTGTATCAAAGTAAAAATGACAGATGGACAATTCTGCTTATTCTTTGAAAGAGATGCTCTCAGAGGCACCTTTAGAACTAACAACTTGGATTTTTTTTTCTTTTTTAATTTACACTCTGGAATACTTTAAGAACCTGATGTTCCTGGGGGCCTGAATCATGTAAGATGAGAACGGAAGCTGTAATGGCCAAGTCTCCTAAAGATGTAGTTTCTTCTCCAAGTCTACCTGGGTCTTCCCAGTGGTGTGTTTTCATTTATTTGGATTCACCTCTGTGTGAGCACACCAGGATCGGGCCTTCAAAGGCAGCAGGATCAGCTAACTCTCCCTCAGCATCCTCTTCTGATCTCCCAAGGAAAGAGGTGTGTTGACTGACACACCCCTGTGAGCCCCTGGGGGGCAGCCACCTGGATATCATGTGGTTGAAGGTATTGGCAGAGGCATCCTAGGAGCACTTTTACAAGTCCTTCTTGTTTTGCACCTTGTACAACAATATTATTAAAATACAGCTGAGAGTTGATGCGTGCAGGATTCGTATGCCAAGGAAATGTCACTAATCCCAAAGCAATCAAAGAAGAGACCTCAAAATGGATGTTAATTTGTCCGTTGTGTAACAATGTAACCAAAATATTGATGATAAAAAGTCATAATTTAAGATTCAGAATAAATGGTTTTGATGTCTGGCTTGCTCTATCTCCCTCCACACCGTCTCCCAGCTCTCAAAATGCATGTAAGTAAAGGCCAAGCATCACGGACTTGGGGAAAGTAAATGCATGCTGAGCCTGTTTAAAAAACACACAGACACACAACCCCACATGCAGATCTTACTGTGGGTCTAGGTGGAAATTGCACATTTGTATACATTTCAATTTATCCATACGTATTTTTCACACAGGAAGATTTTGGGGGAGATAATGTGAAAAGGCTATCAAAAAGGCTGTATGGATAGGCAGTCTGCTTTTATCACATGTAATCATTGATGTGGCACAAGTTCCAATTCAAATTTCAATCAGGCAACACAGATATAGAAGAAACTGACATTTGAAGATAGCATCAGGTGTTTCTAAGATGTGTGTGAGGATAGGGAAGCATTGGGCTCCATTTTCAAATAAGAAATACAGTGGAGATTTTATAAATGAAAAAATGTCGCCTGAATAAGAGCCCAAGTTTTACTGGCCTTAGGTGAAGAGAATAATAGGATGCAGAATTCAATTTGAATTAAAATGCTGTTACATTTTGTGAGGGGGAAAGAAATCAAGAAACATCAACCAAAGGCATGTATTTTGCCTCTGTGTTTAGGACACATACTTCTATCAAAGGCGTTGGTTATTGATGCAGATAATGTACACAGCAGGATGCCAGCTAATACTTTTCTCTGTGTTTTATTGCTCTTTAGTTACTTAGTCCTCTTTTACTCATTTCCTTAACCTTCTGTTCAATTTAAAAAAAAACAGCAAACCTCATTAGGAGACAATATAATACTTCAGAGGTTGAATGATATATGAGTACTTGTTATTTTTATTGCTTACTAATATGTAATACACATATTTGTATTAGCAACTTTATTACGTATAGATTGTCATTTGGTTACACTGTCTAATAACTGTTACTGAGTTGACCAATCTAAAAATAAATATACTTCAGGAGTTTATTTGATATTAGGAACAAAAGCTTCATCCTGTTTATTCCACTGCTATTTTTTTTTTTTTTTTTTTTTTTTTGAGACAGATGCCAAAGACTACATTGGGAAGAAACCATGACATTAGTGTTTCTGAACTTGTTTATCACCCATGGCCATATCTGCTAAGGTTCTGTATGGCTAAGGATCTTTGGGGGAGATGAAGCTCCTGTGTATGGTCTATAAAAATATGTAGGTCAGATCGAAATTTGGAATATACTTTCTTTTAATTGGGAAAAAAAAAGAGACATCTGTAGTATTTTCAGCCCTATTTGAGCAGCCTTATCTCTGAGCCTCAATCTTCCCATCTGTAGAGAGAGGACAATAACTCCTTCACCTTCTACGCAACTCACAAGACAACTGTGAGGATCACACTGAAGTGTCAGAACTTTAACGTGCCCTGATAACAAGAGACATCATATGGAGGGAGGGTGTTTCTGGAAAATCAAATTTTTCAAAATGTAATTTATAAAAAATATTTCAAATGAACATCTGACAGGAGGATACTTTTATGTAAAAATAAATTTCCATATTCTCAAACAATGTATTAAAATTGTAGCATTATATTTAAGCATAATTTGACTTTTAAGAATGCTGGTAATATGAACATATCAAAATTTATACATTTTCATACTAACTTAATTCTCAGTTATGTTATTTGTTATCCTACATGGCTCAAGCTCAGCTTTCTGTTCCAGGCTGTAATACCAACATTTTATAAAAATATATGACTGTAACATTTTTAACACAAGTAAAAAATGAGGTACTGATATTATGGCATTACAATAGTAAGTTTCTCTAGCTGATACATGTTAATCCTACCAAACTGTAAATGTTTTTAAAACGGTACTATTTTTTTAACTTAAAATATATTCTAATTTGAATCACAACCATGATGTTTCAACTCTAAGTCCTGAGAAACTGTGTTTACCATCTGTAATTCCTGAGCCTTTTTGCATCCTAAAACTTTTGATTTATGTATTCATGTTTTTAAAGTTTGTGCCTGACATGGCTGCTCAGAGCACAGGTGATAAAAGCCTATTGAATAATGACATGAAAACCCATGGAATCCTGTAGAGAGTACATAGATTTACTTGTTTAGAAAAACTTTTTTTAGCTGAATCTAGTTTTATCAAGCATCAGGAGAGTTATAAAAGATATGCAAAACAAACTAAAATCTTGGCTGAATCCTTAATTTTATTTGTAGTATTTCCTTGATATCTTAGCAGGAAAATTGCTATCAAGTCACATGTGTAGTAACCATTACATGTTTCTCATTTGCCTGTAAATACATGAACATAAACACCTGATTTTTATCATAGTTATATAAAATACATGGATTGGCCACATTCTCCTGGAATCCAGAAATACGTTAGAGGAAAATTTGATGAATCACTTTATGTAAGCCAAAGGTTGCTCCAGCATGCCTCCTATATAGCAAAAGAAGCAAAGAACGTTCTGTCAATTTGTGTCCCCATAATTTTGCAATCTTTTATAAAGAAATAAATATTGCAGTAAGATAATGTTGCTGAGAATAAATAGCTAATGCTCATATTTCTACAGCATAGGAAATATATAATAACCTAATACATAGAAGCACATGAATGAAAGGCTCTGTTACATTATATTTAAGATGGTGGAAATGAAGGATGTAACTCACAGAAGCAGGTTATATTGTATCACTCTAGAGGGTTTACTGATCACTCTGTAACAGTACTTGTAAAACATGTAAAACTAGATTAATCATAGGACTGCAATGGGGTTTTGTCCTTTTACCTTGCTTATGTAGAAATTTACTTGTCACTGAGACTCATTTCTCAAGCTGGCACTTTGCTACTAAAATGAATATTGTGAGCATTTTAAAATTTAAGATCAGAGCCTATAAATTCTCATGAGATTCTTAAAATTAATTTTCTTGGCATTTAAGGAGCAAGCACATCAAATACACTGAAGTAAGTTAAAATACAATTTCCATTTTGGTCTTATCATTTTACGTAATTTGTGCTCTTAATCTTTATTTTTCTATGATACACTGTGAAGACGGTAATTGATGATGGCCGCGTTCATTAGTCAAGTCTATTTATGTACTTGCTTAGCTTCTTAAAACATATGTTTTGCCTATAGATTTCACCAAAAAGTATATTTACTGCATTTGCAGACGGAGGCCTACAATTCATTCACATTTAGATATTTTAAACGTCAATTTGTAACATAGCTGCTCATGAGGAGATTAGTCAGATTCAGTCCTCACCTACCTCCTCAAAAGAGGGGAAAAAAAGGGTTTGTCAAAATTCCTTTAAAGTGGATCCAGCGAATATAAACTTTTTAAAAAATGGCACGTGTATAAGTATATATAATAACGTTATACTAAAACAAGAATTCCGAGTAAATGAGCTTTCTTTCCATTCCCAAACCCAGTAGGGTAACTTGAAATTTGTAAAGGCAAAAGCCACGTGGTTTTACCTCCTATAGCTAATAGGAGCTCTGTTTTATCTTCCTAAGTGGATTTTGCTGTGGATTTCCATCACCGAAATCACCTAAGTGTCTATAGCATCATAAATCATCATCTTCATCAGCTCGCCCATATACACTCACTGTGTAGCGTAAATGAGCTCCTTGACAACTTAATTTGGAAAAGAAATCTTCATTCCCTCTTCCTAATGCCTGCAGCAGGACTCCCCAGGGTTAGGATGCTTCTTTCACTGGAGCTGTCCTGACAGAATGGAAGCTACTTATTAACGAGCCCCTGCCGGTCTTGCAACCTGACTAGTAATGCCTTACCTTTTATTATTGTTCCCTCACATTCTTCAGGAATGCCGATTTCTTCTTTTGAATTCATTTCAGGTGGCAAAAAATCATTGTTTGAGTTAAATATTGGCAATCATCAGAATGAGTAACTCCTAAGTATTTTGCTTGACTCTTACTTTATTCATTTAAAAATACTTATAGCAATCTCTTATGCTTTCAAAGTCCGGTAGGATCTCGAGCATCCTAATATTTCCTTGCCTTTGTACTATAAGTCAACACTTATTGTGATGCTAGGTGCATTGTTATTATGGCACTGACTTACAATAAGAATAATAACTAAAGTATAACTAAATTAACTGGAAAAACTGGGCAAATTCTGCTTATTACTAAAACCCCTCATTTGCAATTTTTTTTCTGTTGCCAATCTTCCTCTTTTTGCTTGAGGAAGATTGTCACGGAGCTAACATCTGTGCCAATCTTCCTTTATTTTATATGTGGGACACTCTGCCACAGTATGGCTTTATGAGCGGTGTGTAGGTCCGTATTTGGGATCCAGAACCCCAGGCTGTGGAGGTGGAACATGCAAACTTAACCACTATGCCACTGAGTCTCCCCTCATATGCAGTATTTTTACATGGATCTTAAAGATTCCTACCAGCTTGAAAAGTAACATTAAAATTAATATTTATCTTTAAATTGCTAATTTTTTTTTTACAATCATGTAAATATTTGATCATAAATAGTCTATTTCCAGAGAGAAGTCTATCATGGGTAACCAAATTTAGGACATGAAAATGTGATACTGTCTTTTTTCATGTTCTCAAGTACCACGTGGGGATGTCATAGCATACTTTTGTTGTGGAATTGTAAACTGTCAGTGGAGAAAGCAATTATATTACTTATAAAAAATTATCTATCCTTTTGGGATCAAGGTGTAGCTATTTCCTTTTCATTTCACATTTACGGATTGATGCCTCGTGGCCAGACAGAGTGTTTAGGGATGATGATAGAAAAATAAAGAGGCACTCAGTGTGTGCCAAGAGCTTCTAGTCCTTAAAAATAGTGTTCAAAAGTAGCCTGGAGGATATCCAGTCAAACTGATGGTGAGGAGGTGGGCTGGGGTGGGTGTGGAGGGATGTTATAAATTTGAATGCATTTTTACTAAAGTGAATAATGTAATTTATATTTTTCACATGTGAAGAGGACAATGTTATTTTGGTGTTGACAATGAACACTGAATATCAGTAAGAGGTCCCCCCATTACCTCTCTCCCCACGCTGAATGTGGTTGGATATTTGACAGACGAATGACAGACTAAAGTTCAAGAACTAACCTTGGAAGTAAAAAGTAGCATGGGGACAGGTGCAGGGAATTTCCAGGTTTAACCACAACAGACAGTCCTTTTCACGGTTGTGCTTTTGCTTGCCTTGTGTGGTGAATTACTTGGGAAGACGGAAGGCGTGCTAGAATTACTGAAATCATTAGAAGACAGATACAAAGCAAGATGCAAATAAGGCATGATGTGAAGTCCATCCTAAACAGAGCTGGATGGGGAACCATACCTGGCACTTGGGCATATTTTACAAGATGTTAACTTAATGAATAAAGATATAACTTAAGGAAAGATGAAAGGTAAATTTGAGACTAAACGGCACTGGTAGAAAGCATGAATTGTGTATGTTTTATCTACACAGTCACACACATATGTGTGTTAGTGTGTGTGAGAAGGTGCAATGTAGACAGATATTTATAGTCCATACTTACCTACTGTCCAATGCCTTCCCTGTGCCTGTAGCTGTCCTATCCCTGAAAACTTGCTTTCATATAAGAGGGAGGTGATGGACCCAGGTACCTTTGCTTGAGTACGTAGATTCACTTCTGTTAACTTTTTATTTCAATTATATGGTCTATGTTTCATATTTTATTTCTTGTATTCAATCTTAGAAATCTATTTCACCAGAAGGTAGAAATTGCATCTGGTCTCCCTGAGAGACAGAGATTGAGAACTGTTGAGAATAATTAAGCCATCTGGTGCTATAAATCCAACAGAAAGTTATGATCAGTGGATCGCTGCCTAATCTGCTCTTCCTCCATTGCAGCTGAATTACCTTGGTACAAGAGAATGACAAGGGGCTGGATTTTTAAAGGAAATTGCCACATCTCCCCCGTCATTAGCAGGCAAAAGGCATGCATGCATCAGACTGCGATAATTAGCCAAGACGTATTCTCCCTTAAGCCCTATTACTTTTGATATTTAATTTTTCCTTTTTTCATGTCTCAAAGCATACTGCACCAAACACTGAATGTCATGCAATTTTTACTTACGATTCTTACCTATTCCTGAGTATGTTCGTTAGAAGAAGTTACTTATGAAAATAACCTTTTCTTTTTATCTTAATAGAGATTTGAAATGAACCTAAATTTATTTTGTTATATTTTCTTCCAGAATTGCAGAAACATTTGTTTCAGGAAAAACTCCCCAATAGATGGTGCTGCTGCTGTGATTTAAGCCATCGAATAATTAGTATGCAAAAAAGCTCCAGAGACAGGCCTCTGGGAATTCCCTTACATCAAGTTATAGAAAGGCAAAGATGTGGCTTTATTTTTGCTAAATGCACATTGACATAATTGTATAATTTGAAAACTTCACAAAGATTTCTTGATATTTTGAGGTCAAGAAATTACTTCTCATCTCCATTGTTCATATTTCAACCATCTTTGACACCTAACCACAAACAAATTGAGTTTTACAAAAGGATGAGCGGAATGGCCTCCCAAATTTCTTTCCCCCCATAATGCTTAAAGGGCCCATTTGTTAAAGCTATAATATGAAGATAACGGTGCAAGCACAAAATGGAGTCCTTCCTTCGTATTTATGGGAAAAAATTGCAGATGCAGGAATTGTATTGGAAGAATGATACTGCCCTTGCTGTTGATGATAAACCTTAAAATATCAACCCTTTGTGCGTGTGAGGCACTGTGTTGAGTGCCTTACCATTATCTCTCCATTTAATCATGATAACCCTACAAAGTAGACACTGTCATTATTACCATTTTACAGGTGATGAGAATACAAAGTGATTAAATTATGTGGTCAAGATCTCATAGTAAATATAACTTGCAGAGGTAGGATTCCAGTCTTGGACTTTCCAACTTCAGAACCTAGTCTCTAAACTATGATATTATACCACATCTCAGAATCTCTTGGGAAATAAGAAATCTATATATACCATGATTAATCATAAGTATTTGCATCACAGTTACTTCAATAAAATGCACTATTTTAAAAAAGGACAATTTAGATCTGCACTCTGAAAGCATAAAAACCACTTGAATGTAATCATAAGAGACATATTGCAACAGCTGCTGTAAATTTACTGACCCTTTTATATTAGAAACACCGAAGTTTGGACTCTCACTATGTTTAATTATCATTCCCATGAAGAAAATGAGAATGGAAACACTTTTTCTTTTATTTCTCTTGTCAGAACTCTGGAAAGGTGAACTCAAAACACTCAAATGTGTAAATACAAAGAGCTAATTTTCCCAACAATATTATATCTTTTATAAGGGACACAGGTGGCTGTCTCTTTAGAATTCTAGAGTAAAACCTGAGAAGTCAAGTGCAAGAAGTAAGCTGTGCCTGAATTGGGCAACTGGCCTTAAAGCTGTTCGTGAGGCTTTGAGCTTGACCTCTGACTGGAGATCTCTCTTAGAACCTGGAGTCAGCCAGTTCCTTAAGAGATTAGATCTCTTACCCAGAAAGCATAATTAGCAAAATTGAAACTAATTAAGTAAAACTAAAGGAAGGTTTCAGAGATGGTGTCATTTGGTTGGATTAAATGCTTTTAATATATTCTAATGTTAGAGGAAATATAATTTTGAAGTTAGATAATAAAAAGGCAAGACAAAAGGTCTCATCAAGTGTTTTTCTTCATTATACCTTTTTGCAGCACATATTGCCTCGAAGATTATGGACATGGAGAAAGGTTTACATTTGGGACTATTACATCTAAATTTACTACGAAGCCTTTTAATCTAATACATATTTTCATAACATTTTAAACAGGGGATAAATAATTTTCACTGCTTTTGTTTGTTTCCTGAATGTACTTTTTGTAAAAAAAAAAAAAAAAAGAAAAGAAAAAGTGTTGCATTCCTACTCAAAAAGGTAAGGCAAATGTACCTTTAACAACTTTTTATTTGTTTCCAATAGGTGGCTTGGTCTTAGTGGGTAAACAAGTGGGTATGCTTTAAGAGAGGTGGGTACCTATTTGTATAAGAGGATTTTTTTTTCTTTTGAGGAAGATTAGCCCTGAGCTAACATCTGCCGCCAATCCTCCTCCTTTTGCTGAGGAAGACGGGCCCTGAGCTAACATTCGTGCCCATCTTCCTCTACTTTGTATGTGGAATGTCTGCCACAGCATGGCTTGATAACTGGTGTGTAGGTTTGCACCCAGAACCCTAGGTGGCAAACCCCAGGCCACCAAAACGGAATATGCAAACTTAACTGCTGCACCACTGGGCTAGCCCCCTGTATAAGAGTATTCATTTGGGTTCTTTGCTTGACTCTACCACCAGGTGGAAAATCTTAAGAAGACCCTCCATTACTTAATACAACTGAAAATAACATAGATTGGCCCAAAGCATAACAATTACATGCAAGGATGTTTTACTTTTCAGTGAGAGCAGATAGGTAAATAAAATCCCACATGAACATAAAATAAATTTAGAATTTGATAATTTAAAATTTTTTCATCAAAGAGATTGATAATTTTCTATTGATTACTTGGGATGGTTTAGTTCAAAGTAGATATTATGAAGTTAAGTTTATTGGCCTGTAAGGTAACAATGTTACTTCATAATGGTATTACCGAAGAACATGTGGTTGTGGTTTATTGATAGTATTTTGGCATCATAGAAGTTTATTCTGCCAACCCTGATTGTTGCTTATTCCTTTACTTAAAAAACAAGATAAGGGTTCCTATATCCCAATAGTACATGATGCATCTTGTCAGGCTTTAGCCACGAAAGGTGATGGGGCCAGGGCTGCTGCATTCATGGCCTCCAGCAGGCTGGGGCATTTTCCTTCTCACATATTTTGGAAAAGTGCATCATATCTTCTCTGCATTAGCTTTTACTCCAAGAATATACAGTTTGGAATTAAAATAACGCTTGCTTATTAGACACAAACGTATGGAAAAATATATCAGGGCATACTGATGGGGATGATGATGATATGGAGACAAATGTACACATGAACAGGATAGATGGATGATAGAGAGAGCATAGATAGATAGACAGAGGAACAGATAGACAGACAGATAGATGGGCGGATACTTTAAATATAAATTAAAAAGAGCGATGTCCAATTCCTGACTCATCAGTCCTCCAGATGATAGTGCGCTGGAGCATGATTTTGACTCCTAAGATTCTGAGGATACTCTGGAGGCTGGGTTAGAGTCCCAGGTATTGTCGGAGCAAGAATCTTCTTGGATGGAAGTCTTCTTGGCTCTTTTTTGAGTGGAGATTTACTCCCTGACTTCCTGCCTCTTGCGAGGCTTCTAATTTAGAAGCTGAGTGAAAGGAGTCCCAGGCTTCTCTGTTCGTAAGACGTACAGGCTGGGTTGGAGGCTCAGGCATTTTTGCTCACCAAGTACCACTGGTTAACATGAGAGCTTCTCAGTCAACTGAAATCCCTGTTGACAATCCCATCTGAAATTCCGCCTCCAGTCCCTGCTGAGGATATGCTCCACCACCACGGCACAAACTCTGTCTGCTTCCTTTCTTATCGGCGTGATTTTACTAAGAATAATGTGGGACTTCATGGGCTTCTCTGGGAAACAAGATCTCCCCAAACTCGCTCCTCTAAGAACTCTCCTTCCCATTACCTCAGCTCCTCTCTCCTCACTTTACCACCTTCGATCGTCCCTTCAGTTCCCAGGAATCCCTCCATGTGTCCCCTTCAAGCCCTGCCTCCTCCATCCCTCTGTTCACCCTGCCAGACTCTTGCCTTCCCCCTCCAGCCCCTCAACTCCGTACAGTCGAACCTAAGGCTCCCCGCCTGCTCTTCCATTGGGGGCTCTCAAGGGACACAGGGACACCCAAAAGCAGCTACATATCAGGGCAAATGGAAATCTTAAAAGTCTCCTCCACAAATGTTGCTAAAAAGCCCTTAGCCCTCATTCTGAGCAGGTAAGCTTAACTTGTTCCGTGTGCCAGAAATGCAATTCAAATAAGAATATAAAGTGCAGCAAAACCAAGAATCAGCTATTTTTTATAAACCAGTGAGTTTTGCATTACTGTGTTACTTGACCGATGACTGAAATTTTAAAATGAAAGCTGTAATGTCTCTATTTGCATCTGTATGTTTATGTATGTATGTGTGCATGTCACATAATATATATGTGACATTTTTCTACCTCTGAATGGTATTTCCAAATTAATTCGTAAAATCTTGTAAAGGAACTCTACTCAAATTGACTTAGAAATAAAACAAGTACTTATATAAATTAAATATTCCTAGAACCTCCTAATATAGAGAAACTAACCCAAATGTTTTTCACATTTACATGATTTTAGTAAATCATTGGTAAATAAGACTAGTTAGGTATTATTGGTTTAATAACAATGAGTATATCTTCTGAGTTATCAGCATTCAATATAATAGCATATATTTTTATTATACCTGGGTTTATTAGTCAAACAAGGCAATATTATATCATTTAGATGTTTAAGATTACATAAACCATAAATTTAACCTAAGAACAGATGTACAAGTAAAGATACAGTACAAATCAATTACTTTGTACATATCAAGCATGTCAGTAAAACAAAACCACCATGTATTTACCTTCTTTTAGGATTTTTGCCTTTGTGATACTTGTGTAACGTGCGTGCGCTATGATATTTTTATTAACAGAGAAATAGCTTGAGATGATGGCTAACATTAGTTGATGTTGTAATATGTCTGCCTGAAAATAGTTTTCAAAATCTTTTTGGTCACTTGCAACCTTAGCATTATGCTAAGTTAAGAATAGATATTTATTTTTAATTTCTAAATAAGATAACCTACCTTAACATTAATTATTAAGCCTAAATTTAGGTTTTTATACTTTTGGCTGCTTTTTATATAGTATAAGAGGCTAAATATATTTGAGTCTGTTAATAAACATGTTCATTTCACCATATTGAAAAATTATCCTGTGAGGAAGCCTATACCTACAAAAATTGTGAAATGGTAGGTTTATAAAATTTGCTAGTCTGCTACAGAATGCCAGTATATGACAGACAATTCACAACTGTTTAATTCCTAGTTCTCTCTGTATAAAAGTAAAGATTACTAACAGTTAAAAATTATAATCAATATATGAAAATAAAAATACAGGAATCAAACTAAGGGAAACAACATCATATGCAAAGTATGTGTGGTATGAAGGATGTGCTTTTGTTATGGGAAAAAGAGAAAAATTTTGTCCTAAACTAAAAAAAAGACAAATAAAGGACAAAAATGCAATGTATATAAAAAGTTAGGCAGTTTGAGATAAAGGAATCTTGGCAAAGGAATCTTATTTTGTGGGATCAAAGCTGGGTAAGACTGAACGGACTTTTTTATAACTTTTTTTTAAAGAGCTTTATTGTTAATAGTACACAAATGCAAAACCAGGATATAGCTTTTTCTCTGTTACAACAAAACGTTTTTTGATTATTGATCTGTTCTAAATAAGAGATTGTAAATGAGGTTTTTCGGGTTTTTTTTTTTTTTTTTACTTTTTTAAGTAATCCACCTAGGAAACAAAGATTCTGTGTCTCATCAGAATAACTTCCCATGCTTTATTTTAACTTTATTATGTCCTTCGTTATTTAAGAGAACCGGGTCTTCTCACTTTTTAAATGACTGATGTATTTGTTTTGTTTGATTTTGTTTTTTACTATCATATTACTTCCTATGTTTACTTTCAAATTATTTTTTTTATTACTACTTTGGTTTTGAATGGGTAGCTAAGTATTTTTTCACAGTAACCTAGACTCTTATTTATTGAACTGCTCTAACTTTTTGACATTTTTATTGTTTTCTCTTCCCCAAATCAAATTCTAAATGAAATTTTCTTCATCTCAAACTGACTTTGAAATTTTCTGGAAGGCCACTGGAAAATCTCAAAGGATTTATCTTTCATCTTGCAAAAAAGAGTGATTAGATTTATTTGATGTGTTCAGTTGCATGAAAATCATTGTAAATAAGAAGAGATGATTAACCTTCCCTAGGTTACATTTGTATGGGCAAATGTTTTTAATGTAAATATTTCAGAAACTGTATGAAATTCATGAAAATTTGTCAATACACTTGCTGTCCATGATATGTCCTGTATAATGATAGCAATCATAATTTAATTTACTATATTAAAATGTTTTGTACCGCAGAAATAACTACCTTTCCTTGTCAAATGAACTCTCATCAGATCTTTGACCACAGCCATTTAAAGTCTTTTCTCATCCACAGATAGGTTTCGTTTCACTCTGATTCTTCTCCAAGTGTTTACAACCAGCTGCAGCCCAGAGGGCTCTGTCTTCAATAAAAAGGGACCGTCTCAGAGACCCATGGAAAGGATTATGACAGACACTCTGGGGCAGAGACTTCTGATGACTTTGCTTAAATAAACTTGACACCATACCGCTGGCCTGAGTAAGGATTGCCAGAACTCTAGTAGAGAAGCTGACAAGTTCACGAAGCTGCTAGCTAGCCCAAGATCAAGGCGAACAGGACTGAAATACATGGGACTGAATGAACTGATGAAGAATCATAATGATTTTTTACAGCTTTTGTTTGACATAGTGTTGGTTCTTTAATGTTCTATTTTCTGGATATAAGGAAACCCTTTCCCTTTGTCCTTAAGCTATCTCTAATTCATAATAATTTAGATCATGCTTTAGTAAACAGAAGTGAAATCTTTATCTTTTTCCCCCTCCTTGATCCCTGCAGAGATGGAAACTCTTCCTGAGTGTTCTAATTTTCATGGCAATATAAGTATTTGCATAATTTCAATAGAATCTGTTCCCTTTGTGACAGGACATAATTGGAAAACTTGCTTATATAACCAAGAATTAAAATTAAATATAAAAATTGGTTATATATATATATATATGACTGGACTGTCATATTCAAGAATGATGTGCATAGAATTAGATATCAGCATACAGTTTTAAGAAGCTCAGGTTGACTTAATGAAGCCAATACTTACCAAGCTTTCTTGGAAAAACCAGCCTGGTATGTAGCTTATATGGTTCCCAGCCTTACAAGTGAGTAGCGAAGGTCACTTCCTGGAAACCCCAGAAAACTTAGGCTACCTTGTGGACCTCAAGAAGAGAGGAATTCACCTAAATCTATAGGTACTGCAGGTGCTTGGCTCTGCTTTCTAGCCAAGAGAGGCTTTCAAAAGTCGATTCTGTGATTCCTTATAAAAAGTTCAAGTAAAACAAACTTAAAAAGGCTTGTGTGGTCAACTACCGTTCTTACTGCCCTTATGTAGATAATCAGGCCAAATCTAATGGTATCAGACTTATTGTGTGAACTCTGGTTATCTTTGATCAAAAAGAGGGGCGACTGTAGAGTTTGGAGGAAGCTCTTGGGGGCCGATTGTGACAGGGTTTGGATTTGGATAACTAGCAAAATAATGGTACCTATGACAGCATTAGGGAAGTCAGGAATGCGATATGATTTATATCATAGTGAAATTTATCCTTCTTAATGAAAATCTTCTGTACTTCAGACTCATTTAAGCTCTGATTTGTAAAGGAGGCAGCTCTGATAGTGGCAAATCCATTTACAGTGTAACTCAAGAGAGTCAGGGATGGGATGCTTTATCTCTGTTTTCCTCCATGAAGCATTCTAAATGGACAAATTTTATCTGTCAAGACTGGTTCATTTTAAATTAATATGTCCGGTTAGTGGGGTTTGTTATTTTGCATCTAACTAAATAGTATTTTAGATCCGAAACATAAAAATGAATCTGCTACAATGATGATTTAATATTCCTGTCAAATCTAGTCTGATGCTTGATTCATTGATTCTCGGTGCTGATTGTGATTCCCGATCTTGGAACTAGAGAACCATAAAATACCATGAAATGTATTTCCAGAAAAGCCCTTGTAACATATTTAAGAGACCTCTAGAGAGTATAGTTTTTTATGGCATGAAAATGCTTTTAAAATCTTAATAGTAATAGTCATACATGTAGTTTTCCTCCATATTTTTAAGATTTTTGAAACTGCTTCAGACTCTTCCTAAAAGCTGTTAAAATAAAAGCAAAGTGTTAAGTAGGAGGTTTGTTTTCTTGGCATCTGTATTCGAATTCTGCCACTCAGAGGCTAATTAATATCGCTAATGAAAATGACTAACATTTATTGAAAGCTTACCAGGTGCCAGGTGCCATTCTAAGTGTTTGACTCGTATTAGGTCTTGCTATGAGCCAGGTTCTGTCATTGTTTCTAGTTTATCACAGAGAAAATAGAAACACAGAGGTTAATCTACTTGCTCATGATTCCTCTGCTGGCTGTCCTAGCCAGGGTTTGAGTCCAGACTGATTGGCTCAGGATCCATACAATTGTGGATTATGGCATCATACTGCGATGGGAGCGAGCTTTAGAAAATTTCAATAAGGGCTGAAAGCGCCTTTCTCTAGTTGATTATTGAGGCCAGATGCCTATCTTGCCAAATTTTTCCTTCTCACTCCATAAATAAGCTATTTATGACATTTGTAAGTTAAATGTATCTGAAGTTAAAATTAATTTATGAATTTAATATTTTTTCGCCAAGTATAAAATGCCAAATTGAATCCCAGCACTGAAGAGCTTATCCTGATGGCTTAATGTGTTTGCCAACCAGACTCAAATCATTTATCCGTTTCTGCATTTGGGTTAGGTGCTGGGGATATGATGATGACATCAACAGTCACAGTTCACGAAGCATCCACTTTGGGGGGATTTTGGTAAGCAGATAGGTAACCACCACTCTGTACACTAAGTGTTAGGACTTTGAGAAGCGTGGGGCTCCCGGAGCAGAAACACATTGGAAGGACTCTCGTCCTGTCTGTTGGGAGCCTTCCTAAGGAGGTGTTTAAGCTCCTCTGAAAGTCAAGAGAGATGGGTGAAGATTAGTCGGCACGGTCTTGATGGGGAGGAGGGCTGGAGAAGACATAGGAAGTTAGAGAAAAAGTCTGATGAGACATGAAGAGGAATTTGGAATTTAGTTTAAGCGTAAATTCTTTACAGTTTTAAGAATCAAAGTGTTATGATCAAATTGAAATCACTGTAATGGTGCTGTCACAACTTGAATATAAAAACTTACAGAGAAACTGGATTAGGTAATGTTGACATTTAACCTTTTCTACCTTCACACGTCTTTCCATAGGCCTTGTAAAACTGCGTTGAATGGAGTCATAATTGAATGTTTGTTATTTGTGAAGTTGTAAAAGACACGCCGAAAGACCACTCATTTGTTTCCAACCTGTCATAGTTTCTCATCTTCAGAATATGTAGTTATCAAAGAAAAAATAGCAAAGTTATGAAAAATGCAACTTTATTATGATTTCTAAAACAATTTGGAGGTCAATACATAAGCTATGTCTTTCCTAAACAATTATGGGTGTTATATTTTTGGAGGTTATATTTTGGTTTATATGTTTGCTTCGTTGATTTTCTTTTTAAACTCATAGAATGTTTAAATCATTTTCTATTTTTAATTAAGATGTAATTTACATACAGTAAAACCCACCCTTTTAAGTTACGGTTCTGAGAGTTGCGATAAAGTTATATAGTCTAGCTACCGCCACAATCAAGATACAGAACAGTTTCATCAATTCCCCAAATTCCCACATGCCTCTTTATGGTCAACTTTTCCTTCCGTGCCCAGCTTCTGGAAACCACTGATCGCTTTGTAGCCTTATAGTTTTTCTTTTTCTAGAAAATCATATATGTGGAATATTACAGCATGTAGTCTTTTGTGTATGGCTTCTTTCATTTCACATAATAACGTTTAAGATTCTGTATTTTTGTGTCTATCAGTGTTCATCCCTTTTCAATGCTGAATAGTATCCTGTTTTCAACACTTACAAATATAGCCACTATAAACATTCATGTACGGGTTTTGTTTGAACATAGGTTTTCATTGTATTGGGTAAGTACCTAGGAGTGAGATTGGTGGGTCACTTGTTAAGGGTTTGGTTAACTTGATAAGAATTTGTCCAACTGGTTTCTAAACTAGCTGCACCATTTTCTATTCCTACCAACGAAGAGTAACAGTTACAGTTGCTCTGCATTCTCCCCAGCACTGTATCTTGGCTCTTTCTCCCATTCTAAGAGGTGTATAGTACTTTCTAATTGGTTTTAGACATCATAATAGGTATGTAGTGGAGTCCCATCCATTGTGGTTTTAGTTTGCATTTCCCTAATAATTAATGAGGTTAAGCATCATTTTATGTGCCTATTTGCCATCTGGATGTCTTCTTTAGTGAAGAGTCTGTTCAAATCGTTTAGCCCATTTCATATATTGGATTGTTTATTTTCTTAATGCTGAGTTTAGTTTTGAGAGTCTTGTATATATGCTGGGTACAAATCCTTTATTGGATATGTGGGTTAGAAATAACTTCTTACAGTCTGTGGCTTGTTTTACATTTTCTTAACAGTGTTTTATGAGGAGCAGACACTCTTACTTGTGACGAAGTCTAATGTATCAGTTTTTCTTTTATAGATTCATGCTTTTGGTGTTGTATTGAATAAATCTTTCCCTTGTCCAAAGTCACAAAAATGTTCCTCTTTGGATTCTTCTGGGTTATTTTTAGTTTCTGTTTTTCATTTAAGAATCAGTGTTGTGCTCTAGTCAGCTAGACCATATCATCTCTCAAGAGTCAATTGCTAAAACCTAAAACTTCCGTGAATTTACTGATGATATTAACTCAAGATCAGCTATGTCAGTGTTATGAAAATCCCAAAATGCAAAAATTCAAAGCTTTCTTTTTTTCCAGAAAGCAAGTTCTCATGCTCTCTCTCCTTGAAGGTGTTTGTCTTTCCTTCCATTGCAGATTAATGGACTGCCTTGTAATGTTAGCTTTCTGTTGGATTCACAAAAATTTATAAACACACAGATCATCTGTCAGGGCTTTTGTTGTTGGTGGTGGTATTGTTCTAACAGTGGAAGCAATCCTTTCCTCAGTTTTCTACATTCTTTATTAGAAACTAGACATCTTGTTGACTTATTTTTGTTTTGGGTTATTTGTACATATGGAAAGTTAATGTGTAATAAAATTTAACATGTAAGAAAGAACAAAATTTTGAATTGTAATGGAAGGAAAAAATAGTAAATAAGCCTTATTTAAACAAAAAATATTTTTCTCATATATATTCCCCTTTATTTAATATTATTTGTCAACAAAGTATACTAAATCTTTCTGATTATGGGGTTTTGGGAAATTTTTTGCTATATATATATATTGTTAATGTTTTGCCTAAGTAAAAGAAGAAATTTGGTAGATGTATGAATCTTTTGTGGTTGATGAAGAACGTGGGCTTTGTATACAAATTAAGGAAATAGTTTATCATTTCATAACAAAAAAAAGTTCCAGAAAATAAAATACATCAGTGTTTCTACTTTGATGGTATGCTGTTATTAGTATTATTATGTAATTACAATCATTACACAATTATAATAATATAAATTATGATAATAGCATTATTGTAATATTGCCATTGTTATTTGCAATATAAAGGTATAAAGACCCAGAACAAGGTGACCAAAACTAGGAAAGAATTTTAAATGGCATTTATCTTTCAGATGCAGGAGACATTGCTTTTACCATTAATTTCAGGTAAGATACATTGTGAAAATCCAAAACCTTTGATGACATGAGTGAAAACACTCCACCTCCCTGTATTTAGTTACTTTTCCTGGTCCTAGTGAAGTCCACATGTATTGCCTTCCTTGGACTCCACTTGGGGCATTGATGTAGGAGCATAAAAAGAGTAAAAAAACACTAATGCCCACATCTTAAACTTATAAAAATGGTCATAGTGCTACTCTGGGCTGGACTGGGGCACAAGTAAACTCCATTGGCTGATATTGTGGCCACCCCTCTATCTTGATAAATTCTTCATCTCTAAGTCTGATGTCATTTGCTTTTAATAACTGAGTTTGGCTGGAAAGGAGGTGGAGAAGATACTCAGGAAATTTCTGCGCGCTGTAGGAGATAAACACTCAACTTGCTTCTGTTTCTGTTTCCAATAGTTAGAGAAGACAGCCTGGACTGAGCTTACAGGAGAGCAAAATCCCCTTCCTGCATGTTAGGATGTGGCTCCTACAGAGGTGACTAGCAACCTATTTCCTAGATGAAGGAGCCTCAGGAGGTGGTTCCATAAGACTAAATAACCCCCTGAAGGGATTCAGCAGGGAGCGACAGCTATGTGTACAGAGGAGACAGGGTAGAGGGGGCAATATGGAAGATATTCTAAGAAGTTATCACATATTACCTTACTCAGATGAAATACTCAGGAAACTTAGGTGATGTTATAATATTTGACTAAGTGCCAGAGTGTAAACAAGCACTCTTCAGTTTCAGCAAGGGCTATCACTAAGTTTTGGGATAGGGCACAATGAACTTAGCTAACAGGAAATGGATGGACAGGGGAGGAAGTAAGGATGGATCAGGTGGGGTCAGTTGCTTCCTATCCAGTGAAGAGAATGACTGTGTGATTTCAGAAGCAGAAAGAAAATCCTACTGTCTTCTGCTGAGCAGCTTTTGAATGATTTGAATAGGGAAAGGAAACTAATCTGTAGGTTTCATGCAAAGAAAAAATTAAAGAGAAGTTACACCAAGGCAGCTTGTGGAGGAAGGGAAGAGAAAAGTTTTTCTGGAGACATTACATAGAGAAATAATAAAGGCAAAAAACACTGGAAAGCAAATAAAGTCTTTAGGACGTGTGAGGTGGCCCATGTGACTAAGTACATGGTGATGAGATAAGACAAGAGTAAGCAGATGTGACCGACCTTTCTTTGAAATGTTTGGTAAAGGACAAGGTAATTAATTTCTAAAATATTGAATGTTAGTGATTCTCTGACTCAGATTTGTATTAATGCCATGCTTTTTGGGTCTTTGTTTTTATCATTGTTTTATCATTCTGGAAAAGTCGTCAGATTCAAAACATGGCACGGAAGACTGCCATTCTCATTATTTTGAGAAAGTGGCTTAGATATACATGAGCCAAGGATGGCCTCTGTATATTGGCTTCTAGGGTTTCTTTTGTGACTTCATAGCAGGCTGAGCCCCACTAGCTCGAAAACCCGCAGGCTGCAAACCCGAATTTTTCCAAATTAATCTGTAGAAAACCTCTGGCTGGAATGACAGATATACAGTGCAACACCCAGGTCTGTGAAGGTTCTTGCCCTATCACGTCACCCTCCATCAGAACATCTCATAATTTTTCCACAAGCATTTAAGCCATCCATCTAATAGTCACTTCTGTGGATAAAAGGGGAGTGTACCAAGCATTTCAATGAGCTCCAAAGACGTTTACTAATATTCTCATATCTAATTCCGTATTTGAACGTTCCAGTCTGACTTTAGATTGATGGCTGGCCGTTTTGTTAAAAAGCAAACTCCTTGCAAATACTTACCTTGTTGATAATGTCAATTAACAGGGAACACAAAGAACATTTGGATTTTTAAACATCCATTTACAGGTTAGTTAAATGAGGTCAAGAGTCAGGAGTACCGTCTATGGTATAATAAAGAGAAAGATGTATGTTAAATGGCAAACATGCAGGTTTGTAGGCAATTATGAAGTTAGGAGAACGAATATCCAATATCCCTATTCATTAGACGACTTTTCGTTCAGCTTGTTTTCAGACATACAGCACCTGAATGCCAGGGTATTTTCTACATCCTACTCAGCAACTGAGGTTAATTTTAGCATGTGATAATTGTAAAATACTTTCTTCCTTGGCTTCCTTATCTTGCTCTTTAAGAAAGCTGTCCTGATTTTCCTAAATGCATTTAACACTTAGGTAGGCAAGCCTTAGTATCAGGAGGTGTTATTGACTCACCTAATTAGAGGACATATCATCAGGGCCCTGGGCTATGATTTCCCATAAAGAAACCCTTTGAAAGCAGGGGAAATAATTTTCCCTTGTCCCTCAGCTACCGAGTGCCTGACTACTCATGTAGGATAGCTGACCTGCCTCTCACGGCGTGGCCTCAGGGGCAAGGGAGAGAAGGGCAATGCACTTGTTATTAATAAAACAGTTTCTGACTGGGCACCTCATGTATGAATTCAGGATAAAATTAATAAAGATGAATATTAAAAAGCCAAGACATGTTCATTTCATACATGAGTTTATTGGACCGTATTGAATAAAGTCAGAATTTCAAAACTTTTATCTGTAAGATAGTATTTTATCGTCTCTTCCCAGGTGTTGAATATTTCCCAATATTGTAGGGTTTTAACATTAGCTTCTCTTCAAAATGATATGATTCATGTCTGTAAATAGTATATTCTGATAAAAAATCAAATTTAATAATGGCATTTCTTGAATTCTTTTCCTTCGTATCTGAGTAGACACATCATCAATTTTAGTGAGACATTTGACTCAATTATAAATCGTCATCAATTTTGTACTTGAAGCAATAATTATAAATTGAGTCAAGATGTTTATCCTGAGGCACTACAAAAAATAGGAAGAGCTTTCACTAAAAATGTTATCTAACTTGGTGTTAGTCTTATAATATGTGTGTTTTAATGGGTCGTCATTTAAAATTTTCTACCACATACTTTATAAATGTAGAGTTTTTTGATCAGAATAATATATTAACCCAAAGACTGTGACCATGCTGTTTTATTGTATTTATTTATTCATTGTATTTAAATATTAATGAGTAAAGTGCTAATTTACTGTGCTTTTCACTTTAAACCAGTACAGTTGTCCCTTTGTATCAGTGGGGATTGGTTCCAATACCCCATGCAGATACCAAAATCCACGGATGCTTAAGTCCTTCAGTCGGCCCTCTGAATCCACGGATTCTGCATCAGTGGATTCAGCCAACGTATTTTGGTTATTTGTTTAACAAACTTATTTTGCCACGAGAGGCAAAATTAAACTGTATTCAGCTTTAATTTCCTTTTTTATGTATAAAGATTCATTAAAACAGCATTTGAGAAGACAATGTTATACTTAGTATAATGTAGATGACGCTGAAATGTATTTAATTTTAGCCACCGATTAGCCAATTGTTACACATAATATTTTACACATCTTATGTCATAGAAAGTTTAAAAATAATATGAGGAAAGTGAGAAAAGAGGAAATAACTGATTTCTAATCTCTTAGAATATATTATAAAAAATGTGGGCATCCTTTTTTTTAGTGGATCTAAGAAAGGAGTGGGAAGTAATAGGGAAGAAATGGATAATAAAATTATCTCGAAAGGCAGGATCCTGGAAGAAGATTATACGCTATTAGGCTAAAATTTCCTCCATTTATCTCGGCATTTTTTCTAATGCATTGTTAGGATTTTGATGGGTAGAGAGTGCATGGGAACTCTTTTGGCCTTGGTTCTGCCTGTCACTGTGTGATTTTTGCAGCCTAAGGGCGAGAGAAAGATCAGCGAGAATCACATGGAAAATGTTTCTCATTCTAAAGACCTATAAAAAGTAAGTATATGATGTAATGGAATGCATTTAATCAAAATGTATCCAGCTCCGCTAGTTGCTGAAGGGACTAGAACAGATCATGAAGGCATAGTCTCTACCCTTTGAAAATGAAACAAACGCCCAGGTGAGAGTGAAGTAAAGATTCAAGCCAGTGTGTGATTAAACTGAGAAGGAGTCAGTAAGTGCAAGTGGGTCTCAGAGAGAGAGGTCAGTTTGATACGGAGAAGTTTATCAAAACTTTATAAAGCACGGTTCTCCAGTCCTTTTCCTCCAAGTAAAAACATCACTATTTTAGGGGAGAAAAAAGAAAAGCAATGCTAAGCCTGGAAACAGTAGCATTGGAATGTTATAATGTCTTGGACTTACAATGTTATTTGGTTTCCTTCCCCTTAGGAAAGGGCAGTGAGCTTTTCCAGTAAAGTCAGAGCTTAATGCTGAGAAGACCTTCAAAGAAAGAAGGCATAGCAGAAAACTAATAAACAAAATACAAACCGAGCCCGTGCCAAGTAGATGAAGAATGTGCTGGAGTAAAAACACCACCTCAGTTCATTTGCTACTCATCAACCCTGCCCAACTAGACTCCTTACAATGTTTTCCCAGCTCACCGACCCAGGAAAGCTCACAGAGAGCTGCGGAGGAGGTGGCCAAGGGCGGGGAGAGTTGAGCTGGAGGAGTCCTTTCCAAGATGTTAATCTTTCATTTATCTTGATATAATCCACTAATATTTATTAGTGAGAGGTTTCTTGAAAGTAATTATGGCTCTTTCAAGAAATCTGAGGAGAAAGTAAAGGATGTATGAAACTCTACAATATAAAGAAAAAATGAACACAAGAAAAAAAACAAGCAAGCTACTCTGTTATTTTCTTTTTTTTCTTTACGTTTTATTTGTATGACTTCTTTTTACTTGTATGCTAACCATGTTTTCTTTGTCGATGGTTTCTAAACACACACATCGCACAACTTAGGAAATTAGACCCTAAGTGCACTTATATGTCATTTAAATAGTACACGTGAAAAATAAAGAGCTGCTGCCATATCCAGCAATTACCTAGGAATACTTTGAGCTGAGTAGCCAAGGGCTTTATGGAAGTTTCAAACTCCATTTAGAGGCTCCTCTTAGAAGGAAGAGCATGCAATTAGTCTTTCAGAAGTTTTAGAAAAGAATTTATATAGACCCAAAAGGCTAAGATGTGAGATAAATTGATTAATTCCAAATGAATCGGGAAAATCCTGGTTGATATCTTTATTCCAATGATATGCTACACAGGGAAGTGAAAGCAGGTTATGATAAGGTGGCATGATTTTAACCTTGAGAAAGATTGTAAAGTGAATTAGAAAAGAAATCAAATCTCTGCTACAAAATGTATTATGTTCAAATTTAGGGAGGTATTTTTTTCTTTTCTTTTCTCTTCAATGAGTAGCGGTTTTATGAAATTTTGTTCAGTGGCTTTATGTTAGGTAATGGTTCACTCCTGACGGATTACCTTTGCCTTGTCTTTCTCTGTGCACTGCGATGGTTGGATCAGTGACTCCGTGTGACTTGATATAGTAGTATTTATTGCCATAGGTATGAACTAGCTTGGAATATTTTTCATTGAACATGTTTATCTTTTAATATGACAAGAGATTTGAAAATTTTCATAAAACCTAATTTAGGAAGTGACATAATCGTAGATGAGAAGAAATGAACCTAACACAAGCCTTTTCAAAAAAAATTGTATCACATGTTAAAGGTGTAGTGTTCTCATTTGGAAGCTGAGAGAGAGAAGGAGAAAGAGAGAAAGGGAGAGAGAGACTTGATGAAGACAACCGAGGAATTACATGATCCTGATACTTTAAACTGTATCTTTGGTGAAAATTTATAAAAATCTAATGTTTATCAGCTATTCATAAATATATATCAAGTACCACTAAAACTATAAAAATGTTCTTTGTTAAAATGTTTCTTAAAATATTCCCACATGGAAGCTAACCATGATGAGTATTGAAATGCTAACTTAAGGTGGAAACACAGAGCTTTTGAATTAGGTCCTGCAACTGTACCATTTCCTTAGTGGTGCAAACTGTTCCTTCATCATATTCTGGGAGAACAAAGAGCTGTAGGGTGACGAACGCTGGAAATCTGGAAGAATTGTTGTGACCTGCTAATCTCTTAAGGAAGGTTGTGGGTAGTAAACTCTGATTTTAACTCTATCTTTAGTTTCAGGCTACGTGAATTCATGAATTCATGGGTGATGTGTGAAAGTGTTTAATCTTTTTTTCCATTATATACATTTCCTCCTGCTTTCCGTAATTTTTTTTTCTGCTTTGGAGGAAAACAGGTTGTTGTGTAGAATTTGAAGTTATGTTAAATAAGATGTAGTGATGTGTGGGAGTAGCATAGCATTGGAAGGTCAGTTTTGTAAGTGAAACTTGCTCTATTGTGTGCTTGTATTCTGAACATGGACAATTGTTTTAACCTCTTTAAGCTTCGTTTTTAAATGAAGAGCATTAAAACAATTTTCTCTGGACAGTGTGTGGTGATCATACAGACATGGAGAGAATCAACGATTTACGAAAAATATGCCTTCATAAACTGAAGCAGCATACAAATACTAGTTGTTATTTTAAGAACACGCTAAGGGAGAACAATAGGTTGATTGTCCGCCCAGGCTAACAGACTCCTTACTATCTCTTATTCAATGCCTACATCTCCATACACTCCACCTCAATCACTCAATGGTCACTTAACACTGCTCTACTTGAAAGCGTTCTTGAAACCCTGAAATTCCCATTTTAATTCCCAGTTCCAGGTCTTTTCACATCTTCCATTTCCTCTGCCTTTTGTGCTCCTCATGATGTGAAGTTTCGCAGTGAAAATTGATCTTCTGAGTTCACTCGCATTTTCTACCTTCTTTTGGCTTCCTGTACAATCATGTCTTCATTTCCTGTGTGGACTCTGCCACATGTCCGTTCTTCAGTTCCTGTCTTGCCAGTTATCAGCCCTGGCTAACTTGACTCTCCATTTTCTCTGTTCCCATATTATTCATTACTGAATCCAACAACAAAAACAACAAACACTTGAATGGGGTGCTATAGTTTGCTGAGTTCTTTCATCTGGATATGAAATACATATTGTTGACTTCACCTCCACCATAACTTACAGGAATCACACAGTACACTTATTTTCCTCAATTAACCCATTAATCTCTGAGAATTTTCAGTACCTTGAATAAGTTCAAATAATCAATAAGCAATAAATCCAGAATTTAAGAGAAGTCTTCTTATTGAGTCCCAATGTTCTATGATTATATTCCTATTGTGGTGGAATCATGGAGGGCTCACGTGAATTAATTTTTAACAAATCTCAGCTGGGCTGTTGCATGATAGCCACATAATTTTTTAAAAATTGCTGTTCTATACCTCAAAATCCTTCAGTACACAATCCCATTCCACTTCCACTCCATAGTTGACCTAATTTCTCTATTTTTCTTTGATCAAGCAAATCAAGAGAATCGGTTACCCATCTCTTAATGGAAAACCTCTCTGCAGATTTACTCCTTCTCAGTGTTTGCTCTCACATGGATGTCAATCTATGACTCTCCACCATTTCTAACATCAGTTTCTCTGAGCGTTTTTCTCTTACTTCTGATGGAAACTTGGTCCTCAATTCATTAGTTCATTATTCTTTTTCACAATGACATACTCACTCTTTTACAGATTCTGCCTGCCAACATGTCCCTCATCCTTGAAAGTGACCCTTTAAGCTACTATCTCCTTAGAGCCTTCTCCTTTCCTCTGACTCTAACTTCTTATCATAGAACGAACTCACTATCTTCCCTGGAAAATGGACACCGTTCTATTTACCTGTCTCAGGAGGTGATGCTGCCTTCCATCTATGTATCTCTTTTATATAGAGGAGAACATTTATTCATCTTTATATTACTTAGGAGACTGAGCATCATACCAATAAAGAAAGTAAATGAATACAATTTCCTGACTTGAGCAAATTTCTAATTTCAGTTGACAATTATTTTGCCATTGTTTCAAAACATATTTTGGAATACTTGCACAAAATACTTTAAAGATGTGATAATATTAACATATTTTCTAACTGACCATATTCAAAGTCAATAGTTAGCATTTTACACACCCTTAGTGCACACTAATGTTCCCCAATGCCCTGACACAGGTTCCAGAGTTGTCAATAATTGCTTCCTATACCTTCCCACCATTATTTTGCTTAACACACAGGCACACACACACACACACACACAAACCTGAGTGAATGGCAAAGTTCTTTGGATAAATTTATCACTCATTTAAAGGGGATGTTTCTTTTAATACAAATAAGGTATGCAATATTATTCTGGGAACTGAGATAAGCTGGATTACTCATGGACATATCCTGTAGGATATTTCGCTTTCCTGGTATATAAACTCTTCTTGAGGCTGGAGGGACGAGATCAAGGACATCGACTTTGTCTTCTGGAATAGCCATTATCATCAATGATTCATGGCATCCATTACTGTACTTGGAAAACCTGTGTACCAAAGGGGTCAACAGCACCAACTCTGGAGCTTCGTGACTTGCGTTCAGTTCCCAGCTGTGCCACTGCATAGCTCTGTGACTTTAGGTAAATTTCATAATCTCTCTGTGCAGTAGATGATGATAGTACCTACCTTGTAGGGTTGTTGGGAGAACTATGGAAAGCACTTCGTGCCTGGCACATAGTAAGTACCAGGTTTGCTCTTCTTCTTTAGAAAGAGCTACGTTGAATAGTGTCAAGGTCATATCCTCATTTGTTAGAACATGGCTCTAATTAGAAAAGGCATATTTTCAGAATGATAGTCCCAGATTAAAATGAAGGAACATTCTTCTTTCCTGGAAGTCATTTATGATGTAAAAATTGTGACTGTGTATTTTAAAGAGGCAAGAACATAAGCCACAAAATATGGATCCCCAACTATTTTTAAAATGTTTTATTTTCTAATTGTAAGTTGTACAGTTTTATAGAAAATTCATAAATACAGGATAAATGCTTAAAAGAAATATGTATAGCCACCTATAGTTCCTACACATTGCTTTGTTAAAATTTTATTAAAAGTCTTTTCAGGTTTTTCTATAACAATAAAAATAATCTGATTAAAATAATCAAAATGAAACACTAGTAACACAATATTACCTATTATTGGATGCTTCCAATGTTCCAGTCATGGTACTATACTTTTTATATATAATCAGCTCATATTTTCCTTCCAGAAATCCAATTAGTTGATATGGTTATTTTTGTTTTATAAGCAGAGAAACTGAAGCCCAGGAAGCTTAGATAACTTTCCCAAGCTCCCCCATTCAATGTGTGTTGGATCTGGGATTCAATCTAAGAACTTACTGGTTCTAAACTCCCTGGATGCTAAAGGAAATATTTTACAAAGCTGAAATCATATAGATTTCCGCCAAATCTATAAAACAGGACAAATATCACTTTTACAAAGGGTTATTGGAGGCAGTCTATAACATTAAGATATGTGCCGCATTCTTTTACCTTGTTCATTTTAGTTATGCAGGGGAATACGTTTACTAAATAAACCACTCCAGAAAGTGTAGACTTTGTAATGCAGTCACCAAGAATACTGAAAAAAAAAAGGATACTGTTTTAACATTCATAATATATGCAATCTTTAAAATAATTTATTTTTTCTTAAGGAAGAGTAGTAATATGATTATATAAGGGCTAGCAATACATTAGGAGAAGACAAGCCTGTTTATCTCTATGTACTGACACGTATAAAATTTCACGTTTCAGTGTTTTTTTTGGCTGTTTTGCTCTTTTGTTCTAGCTCAAAGTGGGAGAAATCACCATCCTTTAAATCTGTTATTTTACAAGGATGTTTCTAAATGCTCTGCGTGTTACAAAGTTTTATCAGAGAGATCCCTTGTAATGGTTTTAATATCTTCACAGCAACACTACGCGGTACACTGGCCACTCTAAGTGTAAAACAGAGGTTAGTAGGGTGGCTGATATGATTGTTGGAAATAAGTGCTGAATAAGGGAGATGTTGTGAAAAATAGAATGTAGGTAGCACTGACTGACAGACCGTGTCTTAAGTTATTAGAATAGCGTTATATTTTGGGAAGAGAATTTCATAAACCCACAGCCGAGTGTTGATGTTTATAAATTCTTTTCTTGATTTCTCATGAAATCTTATGAATCCAGGATACTGCTTCCATGACTACCATTTTATACATATTTGATTATTTTGTATTGTAATTTACAACTCGAATGTGCACAACTCAACGGCAGTAGCTGAGTTAGAATTTAGCAGGTTTATAGCTTTGTTTGGCCCTCGGCACAAGTAATAAAATCCCAGCTTTAAGTACCATTGGGGTTTATAGAATGAAGACATCTGCATTATTATATTAAAATGTTCCTTCGTGTAATAAATATAACTGACGGTAGTGCATGACTTTCTTTATGAAAAATATGTTGATAGCAATATAGTCTTAAATACTGAAGAAACTGCCGATTAAAATTTTATGTGCCTACTTACGATCTAAATGCTCAACAGATGTCCATATTAGGAGTATACTGCGGGGTATTTCTAATAAAAGTCTTAGTTAAAATTATTTTAAAAATACCCATGAAAACACTGTATTAACCTCCCATTTATTTTAATAGGGTTTTCTGTTTATCATTCTAATATGTTCTTTGGGGTAATGTGGGTGTTTGGATGGTTACAACTTTGAATACGTTTTCTGAAATAATGTTCCAGGGCCTCTGGATTTTAATGTCATCTAAATAGTGATGAATGCTTTTTCCTGAATCTGTGGGAGGGTTTTGAGAAGGCATGGAAACACACTGATTTTAGATTCTCAGCTTCAGACCCTAGTATCAGGGTGACCAGCCATCCAGGTCTGAGGACTTTCTTGATACAGGAGACTTTCTGGGCTAAAATGGGACAAGTCCCAGCAAACCAGGGTTTTTATCTCCCTGTTGGTGGAAATATTGTGGGAGTGGAAGGTACTCTTAAAGGAGAACTGTTGTCAATTAATATTCTGTTCATCTGTATCTTCCCAAATAAGTCTTACATACAATCAATCTCCCAAAACTGCTTAGGACAGCATGGAATTTCTATCCATTTACTTTTCATGTTGTGGGAAATGAAAACTATGTGGTACCAGCATATCACTTTAGCTTTTGTCAGCCATGGATATATTAAATGCCTCCTACCAAATGAAAGTTACTGTATATATTATTTGTTAATATTTTGCATTCAGATACAATTCTGCAAATAATCACAGGAACATGTAAATAATTTATGGTTAACACATTATTTTATCATGGACTGTATATCACTTTAAGCAGAAAGAAGTTATTTGCCATCTGTAAATGTTCCCTCAATTATTATTATCTAGTGCCCATTATTTAGATTTGAAGTAGATTGCATTTTTTTTTTCATCAAAATCACTGTAGACATTGTTACCACTCACCTTTTTTTTCATGGCTGAGAATTGTAGCATCTATCTTGAGGCAATTAAAATAAATATTTGTGTTTTTGATGATGGTATGATGATTAGAGCAAATGGCAATCATATCTCAAACATTACCTGGAAAAAAAGATATAAGATTTGATGTTATTAGAATTAACATGTATTTTCTAATCTTAATTTATTCTTGTTCAATGTATAGTCCATTTATTTTTTGGAAAGGAATTAATTTTCCTTTCGGTATTGCAGATAGTGACAAATCTTAGTTACTCTCCAGTACATACCACAGGGATTCCCTCTTCTTTGAGGATTTGCAAGGTAGAGTTCTCCTTTAGTTTCAATTGTGCCTTTCCCATATCTCAGAGACTATCTACACACTGAGTTACAATTATTGATTAATTACTAGCTGTTGGGTTTCTTGAGCAGATGGATTTGGCTAATTCCTTTTTCTAATGGAATAGGTACTCAGTAACAGTGTATTGGAATGAATGGCTAACAGTGTACATATAAGACTCTAGTAGAAATATGAAAAATAGAACAGATTTTCGTGACCCATTAGTGAAGTTAAGTAATTAGGTACATAACTCCCCCATGGCTACCTCTGAGGAGAGTCTTCTTAGTGCCTAAGACATATTTGAATGAGATAGGAAGTTATGTTGGTACCTAAACAGGGAACAACTAATTTTATATTTTTCAGAATTGTCTTGATTTTGTATATTCAAGTCTACTGTTAGACTGTCAGGACATAGTTTACCTATGTGCTCCCAATTTTGATTGGGAAAATATTTTGCTATTTTAACTATGAAGAATTTTCGGGACCAATGATCATTAGCAGAAATCATTATGAATGAACTCAGTTAAAGAAATCTATTCAATTCCTGAGGCTAGGCTAAAGTTGAAGGAGGGTACCATGACGTAACCATGGAAATCACAATTTATATCTGGAAAGTTTTCAGGTCATTTGTGTTCAAGCAGCATTCTTTATTAAACATAAAAAGTTTGAAAAAGGTAACAAAAGAGGTGAAATACTAAACAGATAAGGTTAACACATAATTAGAAGAAATACATCTTTATAAATGCTGCTTCTACATGGAAATTTCATTGAAAAAATGAAAGTATGTGCAATTGGAATCTCAGGAGTGTTTTTCTATGATTAACAAATACAAGTCAAATCCATTTGCCTCTTATCTAAGAAATAGGAGACACAGTTTATCCAAGCGTATCCATATCAATCATTTACCAGGTATTAAAAATCATTGACATATAAAACGGAACTCAAGAGTAAAGAATTTTCCTTATATTAGGTAATAAAAAGACTACAAATATGTAATTCAAGCAGACAGAAAGAAGGCTTTGATCAGTTTTTATTTAATCTTTTATAAAAGAATAAAATTAACCTTCCAAATCATCCTTTTCTCTGTTTTTAATGATGATCTTCAACAGAATGACCAAAGACAGTGGCCAGAAATCCACCAAACCATGGCCAAAAAGAATGGCTCAGAATCCATATTTCATTCCACAGCCCCCTCCATTAACTCAGGGGACCAGGCGACCTCCTCAGGCACAGAGTTCTTTCATGCGAGTTGGGCTGGTCAGTCCTCTACCAATCACTCCTCAAAGAAGTTTTGCTGGTTACTGGAACAGTGACTCTGCTCCTCATCTTATTTGCTGTCATCCAATAACATGCCGTGTTGTCTTCTTGACACTTGGAGCTGGGAAAGTAATTTTCCTGACAGTGTGGGTTGTTAGAAGAGGAGTAAACAGCTGCCTGGGAGAATACCTGCGTAACACAAAGTATGTTTAAACGCACAGTGTCATTCATCGTGATAATCTCACAGTGTATACTGTACCAGGATCACAATATTTATATAAGATGAGTCCAAATGATTTGCTCAGACCTATCAACCATCAGCCTAGGAGTGGCTTCAATTTTAAAATCAAGTCAGACGTTTCTATCATAATCAAAAACCTTGGCGGCATAGAGTCAGCTGTGTTTGGAATAGGACAGTGGCATTCTATGCACTGTTCCTGTAATTAATTATTGTACAAATGAGAGCAAGGTCCATGATTGACATGTTTTTCAGTTTCCCTGTGTGATGGCTGACTTTATGTGTCTTCTTGTCTGGGCTATGGAACAGTGTTGTTTGGTAAAATACCAGCTTATGCATTGTGGTTAAGGTATTTATGGATGCAATTAACATTTCGCATCAGTTGGTTTTAAGTGAAGCAGATTACCTCCCTTGTGTGGGTGGGCCTCATTCAATCAGTTGAAGACCTTAAGAGTGAAGGTTGAAGTTTCCTGGAAAAGAAGCAATTCTTCCTCCAGACTGCAACCTACAAACCCTGCTGGCCTGCCCTGCAGATTTTGGACTCAAGACTGCAACATCAACTCTTACCTGAATTTCCAGCCTCCCAATTTGTCAGCCCCTGGAGTTGAGTGAGCCAAATTCCTTAAAATACATCTCTGTCCTAACCCATGCTCCATCCTTCCCTCTCTCTCTCTTCTCTTCTTTAAGGATGCCAGTCATGTTGGATTAAGGCTCACCTGTATTACCTCATTTCACTTTAATTACCTCTTTAAAGGCCGTTTCCCCAAGCGCAGTCACAGTGTGAGGGACTTGGGGTTAGGACATCAAAGTAGGAATTTTGAGGAAACACAATCCAGTCTGTAACACTCATTTTGCAGATAACAATACTGAGGCACAGAATTAATAACTTGTCCAAAGCCACCACGTAATCCTTAGAAGTAGAGTAGAAATCTAGGGAAGCTGTCACCAGGACATACGCTCTTAGTATCGAAGACTAAAATGACTGAAAACAATACTTTCACCAAGATAATGGAATTTTAATTGTGCTTGCTGTTTGGAAATTCATAGAAACTAATTTAAGTAAGTGTTTTTTTCAAAACCTAAAATGTGGTATATCCTCAAAGTAGAATAATTCTTAAGATTTAATTTGGTGTCTTAAGATTGGACCCTTTCAGAAAGCATATCACATCTTCTATATGTTGGATAAGTTGAAGACCCCATGCCTACAACATGCTATAGCTTCTAGAGATCTGCCAACAACTGAAGCCACCCCTGTGTGTTATGGACCTTCTCTTCTCCGCCCGTTTAGATTCTAAGAATTTCTGGTGTCCAGTGTGTCCTGATAGGGAGCTCGTTTCAACTTAAAAATTACAGAAACAAGATCTCTAGAAGGAGTGTGTGTATGCAAGTGGATGACTCTGTGTTATGGATGAATCAACTGAACTCAGATATCCGATCTCTGATCCTCCAGTTAATTTTGCATGGTGAGGTTCAATATGTGGACATTTTTTTTACACTCTATTCATTCTAAAGAAATAAAAACAAAGATCCCTTCTCACCTCACAGCGTTGGTCTCAGGAACCATTACACTACTACTTTCTTTTCTTAGATTTGTAATGGATGGGAACAGCAAACATAGCAGGGAGCATTTTAGAACACCAGACTCAAATGCAACTCGGTGGACAGGTTAACAGAGTGTGCATCTGAAATTTGAGAACAACAAAACCTTTGTTTGGTTGTACCCACAATTCAGTCAACAGTCTGGTAAATAAAACGAGATACAGAACTAAAGTAATAAGCTAATGAAATAATGTTGCATTAGTTATATCCACTATTTGATTCCACTGATCACATAACTGCACTATGAGAAGAATGCGTAAGTACGTTATTAGGCATAATACATGTAGGCTATATACAATAAAAGGACAAAAAGTGTTTTTTGCTGTCAACAAACATAGTCATTAAGGCTCTAATATTATTTTCTGACAATAAATGTTTGAATTTTCAAACCAAGATAACTGCATAAATTCTTAATAATTGCGTAGATTCTGAGTTGGTTACTAGTGATGTAGATGGAAAAAGGAGGTAATTATCTAACAAATTTCTGATCTCAAAAATATAAATCACTATATTCTAATTCTAGTTATATTTCTGTCCACAGATATTTGTGTGTGTGTGTGTGTGTGTGTGTTGAATGCAGGTGTGAAGAAATGAAAGGAGTATCAGATGTTACAGTGTCTACAACAAAGAGGAAGATAAGCAATGTTACCAGAAGTTTGTTTTGAGTGCCTAAGCTATTTTAATGTCACTGCTGGGGACCACTAACTACAAATTTCTCAGTTATTGCTGACATATTGGTCACTGTGTGCTCACTTTATTAAAAATTAAGCTATGCACCACTTATACAGGATTTTTTAATGCTTTGCTCTGAGTAAGTTATTTTGCAAGAAATATTTTCTACTGTGTGTGAGAGAATAAACAGTGAGCTCTGTGATGTGCTCAAGGATGCCTTAAGCATCAGTTTCAGGTAGAAAAGTTAAAAAGGAACACGTAGTGTATCAACATACACAGTATACTAACTCATCAGCAAGCTGAGAACCCTGAGAGAATGTACATTAATTTGTTTATTAAGTAACTCTACCTGGAAACCATAACTCTTTTGCTTGACATTTCATGCCAGATTGTTCATGAACCTTTTACCTACGAGAGAGATTTTTTTCAGTCTAGGCTTCACAAATCTTAGTTACAAGAATAAGAACTTATTCTGCACAGATGTTGGAAGGATTAAATGAGATTATGCATGAAAATCGCTAATCAGTGAGTTGTGGAAAATGTTTCAGGTTTTATGCATTTACATATGGTCTCTGTGGCACAGTATTCAAAATATTGAGTTCGTTTTGTCTTTATGATTTGCTGACACATAGAGTATATATCATGTGTTTATCCAACAGACGTTTACTGAACACCTATTATATAGAAGGTCCTGGAATATTTACAGGGAAGAATATAAACCTTAGTAACACATAGCCTTTTGATAAGCTCCTCTAAACATATGGAGGACCTGACAATGACAATTATCACTGCTTGATAATTGTTTCAGCCTATATGGCTGACTTGATAGATGGATAACTTGAGGTAGATAGAATGCAGTGTCATCAAACCCCACAGGTACTCCTAACCCCAAGACCGCATTTCCCACTCTCCCTCATCAGTAGATGGGGCCATGAGTGGACTCTGGTCAACGAGGTGTGGGTGGAAATGGTACAAGACCCCAGGCCTGGCGCTTAGATTCATGCCCCTCATGGGACCCTCTGCACTCTTGCCACGGTAATCTTAGAAACCATGTTCCTGATAGAGCAGCGTCAACGTGAAGAAGGACTTCCTGACATGTGCTGAATTTAGCTGAGTGAGGAATAACCCTGTATTTTGTGAGGCCACTGAGATTTGGATGTTTATGTGTTACTACAGGACACCATGGTCCCAATGTCTGATTTCGATGCCAGCAGTATCCGCATCACCTGAATTCTTGTTACCATCCCCAGACCTAATTGATCATCTATACGCTCCCCTTTCTCTCTACCCCGTGTACATGCTTCTTGAAGCATTCTTTGCTCAAAAATAAAGACTTACTTGTTCAATGTGAGGAAAATGATTTAAGAAATGACAAAACACCAGGGTATTAATTATATGTTACAAAGAAAATTGATGACACACCTGTACTAAATATATTCTAATTACCTATCAAATGGAAAAAATACTTTATGTGCATGATTAACTTCACATCCCAAAGGTTACTCTAGCAGCCTTTTTCTCTTACTAATTACAGATTTGGTACATTTTTCATCAGCTTTTAGAAATGGACTATCAACATTGTTCAAAAATAAATCAGCGCCAGGATCTTTTTCATTTTATGATGAACCCAAACAGAAAGATGTATGTTAGTTTAGTCATTAAAAGCTACATGCTCTTTAAACAATTTTATCAGGGAAATCTAATGGATTCTGCATTGCTGAAGCGGCAGTTGGGAATAATGCAAAGCGTGCACTCTGGGCTAGGTTACCTGGGGTCAAACTCAGACTTCCCTTCTTACTTCCTACACTGGGTACCCTCTCCCTGTTTCATTCTTTTCGTTGATAAAACAAGGATGTCAATAATACTCATGTTGTAAGTTTGCTATAAGATTAAATGTTCGATCTGGAAAGTACCAAGAACAGTACTCCTGGTACTTATGTAATACTATGTGAGTATTGAAGTCAGCAAATCTGACCATCTTTTCTGAAATAACTCCTTAGATTCCAAAGAAAACATTTGAAAAATATTTCAAAAGTTTATTTCAGAAATTAAAACTCATTTGTAGACAGCTTTGCTGTCTTGCAGATATATGTGCCATGATTTTATTGAAGTATTTAAAGCATCTCAGATGCTCATTATATAAAGATTTAGGAAAAAAATGTTTCACGTCTCAAGTTATGTTAGCAGGTGTAGAAGAAATACGTTAGCCTTTAAAATTATTAGAATTATTTTATATGAGTCAAACCTTATTTTTGGCCCAGAATCAGAATGTATTTGTGTATGAAAACTATTTATGAATTACATTTAAAGAGAATTTTAGTCTTTTTGAGGTTGATTTTCATATTTTAAATTAATGTGACATGTTTTCATAGGTTAAAATAAATTTTTTTTCATAATTTAAATGTGACCTATTTTCATAGTTTGAAATAAAATAGTGTGAATATCTTGATAAGTGCAAATTTATGCACTTTTGTTGATCCTATTGCCAGAGTTAGGGCTGAAGATGAAGCTTAACTTAGTGACCATGCTGTTTGTCTTTAGAGATTTGAATTTCATTATTTATTACTCACTGGGAAAGGCTACAGTTCTGTTAGCAGCTGGGTCTTCCTAAGGCTTTGCTGATACAACACAGTAAGGTAAATTCATTAGGAAGTTTATTTCTGTAAGGCACTTCCGTAGGATTGTTTAATGCTTGGCAGCTACCAGACCACCATGGATAAAGCTATCTCCCTAACCCTTAAGTCTTGTCTATTTTGTTCTTTGCAAAATGTGCAATTTCTTGAAATTATTATGTGTGAAAAATGTGTCTCGTGAATCTAATTTTATGCACAGTTTAACATAAGACATTTAGAAGCTAAATGTCTCATAATTAGATGCCTTAAAAAACACAAATTATAAGACATTTAGAATCAGGTTTTCAGTTTGTCTCTGGTTCTACTTCAGTCTTATATGATATGAATATGACTCTTCATTCTCTTAAGTTGTTTCACTTATCTTTTTGTCGTGAACCTCTGGACAGTATTTTCTTGGTACTTATAGTAATAAAAGTTACCATTTATTAGGCACATATCTGTGTAGCCAGTACTGCGTTAGCACTTAAAAGTACTATCTCATCTTAGGAATATAAGGAAACTCTACTTCAGAACCCAAACACATCTGCCCATCTTCCTGGGGACAGAGCCCCTGTTGTTCATGGTGGTCACTCCTCCCACACAACTCAGGGGCAGGTGGGTCTATCGCTGCCTTTAGAGTGCATTCACCATTGTTCTAACTGTTCTAAGCTATCGTGGGGCCCTTGTGTTTTCCAGTGACAGGTTTAGAAATATAGATGAGTCCCTGTTTCTCCAGTGAAGTGTGACATGAAGGCTTCTGGCAATCACCTTTGGCTCTTGAGTAAGAGACACAGGGAGAAGGAGTATTCAGACTCTGGATGTTGATGTATCTGCAGGTAGTGCACGAAAGCACCTCCAGGAGAGCTGAGTGGAGAGGCAGGAAGAGCTTGGCTGCTTGCTGAGATCACAGAGTCCCCGGAGGTGTCCTACCCTGAAAGAGTCCCTATCTCTCATCGTCTACTTATGAGATAACACATTTCCCTCTTGTGTTAGCAAGTTGATGTGGGATACTTGAGTACTTGAAACAAAGGTGTTCTAACTGATATAAGAGTGATTTCCACTGATGACGTTTGCATTTTTGAATTCTTTGATATACACAGGGTCATATTTAAGACAACAATATGCCAGCTAACATTTTGAATCCATTGCAAAACAACATAAAAGAAAGCAATAACAAAAGTTGACATGTTGACTCGTCCATTGTTCAGGATACTAGTAATAATAAAAACACTTATTCATTTATTTATTTTTCGGTGAGAAAGATTGTCACTGAGCTAACATCTGTGCCAATCTTCCTCTATTTTTTGTTATGAGATACTGCCACAACATGGCTTGATGACCAGTGTGTATTTCCGCACCTGGGATCCGAACCCAGGAAAGCTGAGCCCCCAAAGCAGAGTGTGTGAACTTAACCACTATGCCATTGGGCCAGCCCCCAATGGCATAGTGGTTATTTTTTATTGAGTGTTTAATATCTGCAGACAGTAATCTCAGTGATTTTCATGAAGTATCTCATTTAATCCTTATGATATGATGAAGTAAGAGCTCTTATTAATCTAGTCTTAGAGTTCAAAAATTTGTCGTTGACAGAGTTAAGTATTATGGCGCTATCAGAATTCTATCTGAGGCTCTCTGACCAAATCATACATGCCTAGCCACTGGGATATTTTAACTTTTCTTTGGAGTAATAATCTAGTTAAGATTCATTAATTTAATTTTTTTTAATCTTAAGACAAAATTAGTCTTTTTTAAAAATTCAAATGTATAAGCTACATTCACAAAATTAATCGATGGCCTTTTAAAAAAAGGAAATTGATGTAATTAGATATTAACAACAGAAAGTGTTCGTCCCCAAAAGAACATCAGATTTGATGACAATAATGTTGTTTGAGTGCTGTGTAATTGTTGTGTGCCCTTCCAAGCATTTCACAGATAAAATCACATTTAATACCTGAAATACATTTATGAGGCAGATGCTATTGTTATCCCCATGTTATGAGTAAGGAGAGCAAGGCTCTGAGACACTGAGGAACTTGCCCAGTTTCCCCAGCTGTTAATTAGATGAGCCTGGATTTCACTGGAGTCCGCATCCAGAGGGGGTCCCCAGTGTCCAGGTTTTGCTGCCGCCCATATTTGTTTATCAGAAGAAAGATACATTTGCCTCTAATTTGGTTTATACAATTTTATACTTATAAATTTGATTTGTTATAAATTTAAAAGTTGAATAACTGCATCACAATTTACTTTATAGTTGCAAAAATAAGTGATATGTACATTACCATACTGAAAAGCTGAACTATATTCTTTCTACTTTTTATAGTCTCAATGTTTCCATAGCTTTATCATTTTAATGAGAAATTTGTGTTTGCTTACTCTGGTGCTTTGGAAACAGAATGTTCTTGAAAAACTCACCAACTTAGTCTTCTCTCTACAGAACCACACCTCAGTTCACAGTGTGCATTTTAACATTAATGTTTAAATTTCCCACACTGTATCAGAAATCATCTCTGCTTTACAAATACAAAATAGTAACAATATCTTTTGTCAAACCAATTTTTTTAATGCCAACGCATTTTAATAGATTATGAACAGAGCAAGGGATCTGTCGGTTTCAGGTTGGGGTTATTTCTCTGCAGTCTCACAACAAACTGGTGGCATATTAGTTTGTGATTTACATAAATATCCCCTAAAGTATCAATTTTTTGTCCTTGTGCTAAGGGATAATGCAGATTTTATTTCAGGTGGGAGACGTTTAGCCAATGTAGATTTGGAACAAATGGTGTGGAGCAGTGGTTCTTGGTCTTGGCTGCATACTGAATATGGAGAGCTTTAAAAAAAATGCTGCCTTGATTCTTCTCGCAAAAGTTCTGATTTTGGGCCAGGCCTGGACTTTGGGACTTTTAAAAGCTTTGTGGATTTTGAGGTGAAGCCAAGGCTGAGAATCACTCTTGTAGAGTAACCAGATAGGAGCTAAATGCTTACTGTGAAGTGGAGCCACCCCAAAATGACTTGGCCGTTAACTTTCAATAATAGTCAAACTAAAGCATCTAAAGATCAATAAAAACTTGCTAATATGAAACCAAATCTTTAATTAAATAAATTACAGGGGATTTATAATGCAGAAGAACAAAGCCACAAAATTTTGCTTCCTTCTAGGTTCCTGGAACAGATATAAAAGAATAGGCCAACTTGGGTAAAAAGAGGAAAATATAAAGAGTAGGATAATTTCAGGGCCCTCTTTTATGATTGCGGGTGACTTTGGATTTCCAAGTTTAACTCTTTGGTGGGGGATTATTTTGCCTGTGATTCGGTTGCTGTTAAAGTGTGTTGTAAGGAGATCCCCCAGAATCCAAAGTCCTGCTGCAGAATGAGAGAACTCTTCCTTAGCTACTAGTCTCCTAACTCTTTGTATTCCTGTTTCTCTGCAGAATGGTTAATCAGGAAGAAGAATGCTATAGAAATGGAAGGAATGAACATGTTAGGGTAGGCCAGTCTTCAAAGAAGGAGTCTGTGCCTTTGGCATTTGTTTCTGCACAAAGACTAACCTTATGTACCCCAGCAGATTAGGGGAGCGAATGAAGAGTTTCCTAGGAAGACGTACACTATTCCTCAGGGCCCTTCAGGTCCCTCTTCTTCTGTGTCCTTTTTGGGTTATTTCAAGACATGGGTTCTGGCAGACAAGCAAGAGGTTGGAGCAGACATTGTTTCTAGAAGTTAATGTGGGTTCACTCTCATGTTCTTAAACTGATCTCCCGCTGTTCTTCGTTATGAACCATGAACTCCAAAGAAAAATCTTTATTCATTGTATTTTGAATATATCCTTCTTCTTTCTCATCCTTTTGCCTCTTTTCACACTATTTTGTTCATCTGGAAATCCTAGCTAGGCCAAATTTCTTCTTGTTGAAGTCATTTTTGTCTCTTCCAGGCCACAGTGTTTTCCATTATCCCTTAAGCATACATTTTTCTGTAGCTTTCAAACTGTGATCTTATTCTTCTCTCTGGCATCACTTGTGATTTGATTTGATTTTATATTTTTTTAAAGATTGGCACCCGAGCTAACAACTGTTGCCCATCTTCTTTTTTTTCCTGCTTTTTCTCCCCAAATCCCCCCAATACATAATTGCTTATTTTAGTTGTGGGTCCTTCTAGTTGTGGTATGTGGGATGCCACCTCAGCACGGCCTGATGAGCGGTGCCATGTCCACGCCCAGGATCTGAAGCCGCAAAACCCTGAGACACCAAAGCAGAGCGCGCAGACTTAAACACTCGGCCGCGGGGCCAGCCCCTAGCCCCTATTATTTTTAATTTTAATATTTATGTTTTTTTCTTCCAAAATAGGCTGTAAGCATCTTGGATGAAGAAAGTGCACACTATGTTTGGTATCATCACCACTTCCCAAACCCCACTGACGCTCTTGATACGATTCCTTGGACATCTTGGACGTTAAATAAAGTTAAGTCAATGCAAAGCATGTACACAAACATACAAACAAGGACACACAGTACCCACCCACCTACTGAAGCAGCATTTCTATCGATAGATTTAAGATTTAAGATAGATTACAAGAATGTGCACTCTGACCTCATGCACCTGTTCACTCTGATACCATTCAGAAACACAACAGGCAGGACATTAGGTTCTGGAAAAGGGACTCCAGCTCTTAGACTGTGGGGAATTTAAACATCATGAGTAGTGAATTGGGAGTCCTCTCTTAGTGTGCTCCAGCACTGGAATTCATCAGCACTATACAGTGACAGACACGTCACTCCAGGCCTAACCTGTTAGCTTAGTGTTTGAGTGCAGTGGGATGCACCAGATTCTTCCATGCTACTACCAAACCTGGGCTATAATAATCCTATTATGTTGGCTCAGCATTCCTCTATGGAGGTAAAACATAGTTGTGGGCTGGGGTCCAGGCTTGGTGGCGAGCATGACTGTTTACTAAGCACTGGGCTTTGGTCAATTTCTAGGGGTATTTGCTGGAAGGATGTTCCTTTTCTCACATGCCAGCCTATGTACAGGATACACTTCTTTCCCATTTATTACGTTAATCTTGTGAAATTTCTGATATTTCCCCATTCTTTGGACCTACAAAATCCAATATTGTAAGGTTAGATCTATTACTTATAGATAATATGCACATTTACATATGTAGTGACAAATACCAAGAAAGCTATATAATAGGAATATAACAGAAAAATAAGTTATCAATGCATATTAAATTTGGAATAATATTCTCTAATATACTTGAGACATTTCAAATATGTTTTTCAGGACATCCCTCTATGTAGATTAATTTTAACTTTAACATGATCTCTTTTAAAACATTTTTTTAACATCAAAGCTCCCTGAAATGTCCTCAGTTTCATCCTCAAGGACATGGACATAATATTTTGGGAAATGTGGAGATCATATACGAACTCCTCTTTTGTTTGCATGCCTGAAAAACCCACAATAATCCTTGAATAAAATTCTGTGTTTGCTCTTTGTGCCTGATCATTTCCCAACAAAGGTACATTAAAAACCACAGCTCGTAGCTTTAAGCTAAAACACCTTTGAGAAGGCCTCTCAGAGCAGGGTCCTCACTGCAAAGCCTGCTCTTCTTCCATACACTTTTTTGTATCCTTTGAGTAAAAGGCACCTGATATTAAAATGAATCTTTAAAAATGACAAGATGGAGCGACATTTATTCTTATTCTCAGTAGCTTCTCCCTGATTAAATTTGATTTCTAGTAGTATCGACTAGGACTTCCTTAGTCTTTAAGATTTTGGAGTTGAATGTGACATCCAAGACCGGGGATAAGAAAACTCTACTAACAGACATTGATCGAATGAGTAAGTTTGGTGTCTCAGTTTCTGTGGTTCGGTGCATGGGTCTCACACTATATAATTTGTGAAAAATCTGTTGGCCCAAGATGTTTTCCCATAGCCAAATCAGTAAGGTAAGACATACAATGTCCAATGTATTATACAAAACGGTTTTAATTACCTTTTTGATAGATCCAAATCAGTCTTTTTTGTGCATATATAAATCATTTTGTATATTTACAGAATATGTTACTTTATATATGCTTTTCCTTAGGTTTCCCTGATCCCTGGGAATTCCCAGATCTCCGGATCCCTGACTCTCAAGCAGGTTTCTTAATAGCTGCACAAACATTAACACTTTTATGGATACTATAACAATTTGATTGATTGCAATTTTTGTCTTTTATACGTAAAGTGGTGCTAAACTTACTTTTACACAAATCTTTTAATTTCTAGAAAAAAAATCACATTCCTGTAAGTTGAATTGTCAGGTCAAATGATATGAACATAAAATTAATTTATGTACAAAATGTACTTAGCCACAATGAAACTTCCAAAAAATTGGGATCTTTAAAGCCACATTCTATAACCACAATGGGATAAAATTAAAAATTAATAATAATAGCACAACTAAACTTTTTAACCATTTTTGAATTAAAGATAAAAAGAATCTTATATAAAGATTGGAAATTACTAAAATGAGAAGATAATATCTAATGCCTATGAAATGTTATTTCAACTACATTATTATTCAGAAAATAATTTTATTACATAAAAGTATTTTAAATAAATAATAGGTTTACTTTAAGGACTAGAAAAAATGAAATTATTGTTAACCTTAACAAAGGAGGAATTGATAACAATCATAGCTAAAATCAATAAATTGAAATGAAAGAATAGAATTGATGATTAACTAAATGCTGGCTCCTTGAAGATAAAATAGTATTGGGTCTGGTGATGACTTTTTAGATATAACACCAAATACATGATCCATGAAAGACATAGTTAATAAGTTGGATTTCATTAAAATAAAAAATTTCTTCACTGCAAGAGAAACGGTCAATATAATGAAAGATGAGCCACAGGCAGGGAGAAAATATTTGCAAAAGATACATCTGATAAAGGACTATTTTTCAAAATATACAAATAATTCTTAAAAACGTTTTTCTTAACTAAGAAAGAAAAAACTTCAATCAAAAAACGAGACTAGGACCTTAACAGACATCTAACCAAAGAAGATAAACCAATGGCAAACAAGCATATGAAACGATGCCCATATCATATGTCATCAGGGAAATGCAAATTAAAACAACAATGAGATACCACTATGGACCTATGAGAATGGACAAAATCTAGAACACTGACAGCGCCAAATGCTGCCTAGGATATGGAGCAACAGGAACTCTCATTAAAGGTTGATGTGAAAGCAAAAAGGTACAGCCACTTCGTAAGAAAGTTTGACAGTTTTGTACAAAACTAAACATACTCTTAACCATATCGTCTGGTACTCGTCCTTCTTCGTCTTTATCCAAAGGAGTCGATAACTTAAGTTCACACAAATACTTGCACACAGGTATTTATAGCAGCTTTACTCATAATTGTCAAAACTTGGAAGCAACTAAGATGCCTTTCAGTAGGTGAATGGATAAATTGTAGAGTACATCCCTAAAATGGAATATTATTCAGCGCTACAAAGAAATTAGCTATTAAACCATGAAAAGATATGAAGGAAACTTAAATGCATTTCACTAAGTGAAAGAAGCTAGTCTGAAAAGTCTATGTACTGTATGATTTCAACTCTATGGCATTCTGGAAAAGGCAAAACTATGGAGACAGTAAAAAGATCAGAGGTCGGCAGGGGTGTGGAGGGGGAAGTGATGAATTGGTGGAGCAGAAGGGACTTTTAGGGCAGTGAAACTAACTACTCCGTATGATACTAGAATGGTGGCTACATGTCATTATACATTTGTCCAAACCAATGGAATATACGAGAATGATGTAAAAACAATCAAAAATCTTCTCCTAAATTTTGATTAAAAATGATACAGACTGATCAGGAATTTTATTCCTCAGGTTTTTGGATAAGCCAGTTTCATTCGTTATTTGCTTTGTTTTTTTTTTTTTTTTATGAGAAATCCCTTCTTAAATTTGCAGCAGGTGTTAGAGTCACCCACAAGGACAATTTTCAAAAATAGCACGTCATTATATTTTCATTCTTTTGCAGGCAAATGTTAAATGCACCAAAATCCAGTAATTAAACTTTCCATTAAAGAAGATTGAAAAGGAAAACTCCACGTCCTACTAATTTCTCACTGTTTTGGAGGTGGGCTCAGGCTGTAAATGGTTTCCACCGCCTTAATGTGCTCACTCTTGCTCTTGCCATTTCTGACTTAAAGTCTTTCTTGAGTCTGTAAATTCAGATGTTACCTTTCTACCATTCTTGAGCCCAACGACTTTTCATTGTAAGAGCTCTGTAAATGCTGATGGTTCAGATTCGTGGGCTCAGGGTAGGAGAGGGTGTAGATTTATTTATATAAGCTGCAGACTATTTCTAGTCTCCCATTACATGGTTTCTGACTGGAACTATTGAAATCATACTGTGAACCAAAGATAATGGTTGATCTGAGAATGAAATTCAATTTTATTCTGGCTTAATCTCAAGGTCCATAGTACCAATTAAGGTAGGTTCAGGCTACAACTAGTTTCCATCGCCCTGAAGTACCTAAACTTTGGTCTGGCCATGTCTAGTATAAAGCCTTTGGGACACCTCGCTCAGAAGGGAGGTTGAGTTACTCCAGAATACTCAGGGCTCACATTAGTCTCTTTCTGCTATACAGACTTATCTTTATTCTCAGAGGAGTTCTGGTAGTAATTGATAATGTTGGAGATCTTTCAAAGCGAGAATTTCCTAGACTTGCTTCAGTCTCCTTCCTTGATTTGACTCAGTAAAGACTGAGAATTAGAATGTATATTACAGATGATGTCTATCATTGGCCAAGGAGCTTAGCTCATTTTTCATGGTAATTCATAATGATAGATATATACTTTATCCTAGAGTAGGTCTTAATTAACAAGTTTGGGGCTACTTAGTAATTCCTATAAATTAATTAGAAATTTAGAAAGTTTTTCTCATGTTACAAATGTATCACAAATATCTTGTTGATCAACATTTAGCTCCCATCACAGATTATATGAGTATCGTGCCTCTGAGCATTTTTAGGAGGTCTTAGGTAATACAAGATATACTTTCTTAAAACACTAGGGTATATTTCTTTGAATATACATTGAAACCACTCCATTTAATGTCACTTTCAGCAGTTAAATTATTGAAGTAGTAACACATGAAAACAAAGTCTCCACAAAGGTTTGTCCACTTTGATCTAATAGAAGGCAAAGCACAAGGAAACAAGGGACAAATTCATTCAAAGAACCATTTAACTTTGTTTCATTCTTTATTTTTCATTTAATTGACTGAACTGATTGATTTAACTCTCTGGGCTTTTACTTTATAGCCACTGCTAAGCATCAAAACCACAAAATATATGCCACTAAATTTCCTCTTAAGCGTTTTTAGGCTGGAAAATTGTAATGCTCTTTTGTTCACACGTGTTGATGCAACAATGAAATCAGCCTTTCAGTTTCTACTTTCTTTGTGGCAATTTACGCAGCATTGCCAATAAAGTTACTTTACTTGTGAGCAATTTCTTTGGCAGTCAACCCAATGTAACTAGATTTTTCTCCAAGGAATACTGTCAATTTTTATTACTAACTAATTAGTCTATAATGTAACATGAAATATTTTCAAACTCAGTCACATGATTTTGTGTTTAGGGTTTAAATTAAAAAGCACAATACTCACTTTGAAATATATGAAAAACACATTCACAGTCCTAATTTAAATTCGTTATGAAGTTTTATTTTTTAAGCCAAGAGTGAATTTTGCATTTATTACAAAAGAAAACATATATTTTTCTTTAAGAACTGTGTATAACTCCTGTGAGTCACTTGTAAAATCTAATGAACTCCTTGTTGTACTTGCAAATCAGCGTAAATTTGACATTACCCCAAAAGGTTGATATGATTTTGCATAATGTGAGGAATATTTAGATCAATCCCTGGGAATTATTTTGCCTTATAGCTTTTAAATTTTCTGTAGACATGTGATATTCAAATTACTAATTAACTTTAAAAACTGTATCTTTCCAGAGTATGAATTGTCTATTTATTTACCATTAAAGCATTTATCCAGTATACTTCTTCAAAAGGAAAATCACCTTAATTCATGTTTGTCTGTTACTTATAAATAATTGTACAAAGAATATTTGTGGTTTTATCAATCATTTTGTGATATAGGGTTGATATTTACCATGTGCTCAGAAAATTTGTTTACTTAGGACTATATGATAATATTTTGAATGCCATCAGATTGTCATAAGTGAAAATTTATATGGTATTTTCATAAGATATGATTAAGTTAATCCAAATATAACAGACCTCTAGGGAATACCTCACTGTGCCAAGTGACAGGAATTCTAAGTCTAATGTTGATGTCCTTCAGTTAGTTTTAACTGCCAGTTAGGGCTTTTTGTGATGTCAAAGAAAAAAGAAGATTTCTTTAAATATGCAAACAAACAAACAGATAAGTCTTAGTCACAGTCTAAACAAAAAATAATAATTTTACCATAAGCAAGTAATTAAATTAATTTGGTCTAATTACATCATATAAGTAACTTATGTTACCAATACCTGCTGCACTCAGTCCTTCAAATGGCTCCATTTCCTCTCGTCTCTTTCCTCTAAATCAGAGAGGAAGTGTAAAAACTACCCAGCCCTCTAAGGACCAAGGTGGAGCAATTGACTCTATGCCCAAAGAAAGGGCACAGCTAGAACTGGGAGAGGAACACAAGTCTGGAGGCCAATTCATGCAGGCACAAGGGAAAGGTGCGGAGCAAGGCACAAATGAATGGAAAGGTCCAGCCAAGTTCTGCCCAAGACTCTCTTTGTTAACCGATGGTGTGTCAGTTGGACAGTCCTGAGATAAAGGAACTGCTCAGAACCCAACACACCAGCTGTACAGTCTTCTGACTGAAAGGGTTTAATGACTTCTGATCTCGACACTGGTGAAAGAACTCTGTTATCCATCCTTTTGGTGTATGTAATGACTGGTGTGGTAGCCAGCCCACTGCAGTATCCCTCATGAATTCTTCCATGCTTTATGTAGGGCTGATCCTTCACTCTTGGTTTATGATATTGCCAGGAGGAAGTGAACATGAGCATGACTTGGGAGACAGCAACTTATTCCAGGATGTGTTTGTCAGTGCCAGTAACATTCGATCTTCTGTTCCTAACTGAGAGGCATAAATAAGAAGTTTGCAGAAAGGTAGAAGTGGGGTTTCCTATTATCCACCTACAAGACCGCTGGCAGTTGGGTGTCTGCCCACTGTGACCTTCTTCACCGTCAATCCATAAGTAAAATAACATCACAAAACCACCAAAAGCACTTCAAAGTATCAGAATACATGCAAGGCCTTGGGTTGCAACTTCTATAAATCCACACTTATGTTAGCAGGTCCCAGAAATATAAATGTAGGAATCAGAGAATTCTGGAAAACCTAGCTGTAAAATACAGGAGATTTACCAGAAAATCAATCTTCCCCGAGGCTTTTTCCCATCACCGTTTTTTATGATCTCCACAGCTTTTGGTTTACTCGGAGGAGTAGTCCTTCCTTGGTAAAGCTGAGAATCTGTGGACATTCATGCTCACCGTGTTTGATAGGCAAGGCGGCACAGGATTTAAAATGGAAGCTTCTCAAACCACATTGTAGTGTTGAAGTCCAAGCTCTACTCTTCTTTGGCATTTAACTTTATTTGCTTAATTTGTGTCTCAATTAATTCACCTTTAAAGTGGATATCAGATTACTACCTGATTAGCATGTTGTGAAGATTAAATGAGATAACATTCTCAAGTTTTAGGAAAGCACCTGATATTTGGTAAGAAGCAAAAAAAAAAAAAAGCAAAAAGAGATAGCTATAATTCTGTCAATATTGTATCCCTTTTCAGTTAAGAAAGTATGACAATGGCTTACATGGCTCTTGTCTGGTGGCAGGAGGTGCCTGTGGGGTGTAAATGGGCAGCTGATATTTTTACTTTCAATCCCACGATGTTAGACAGATGTCACCCATAGCACTAGGAAATATTTTGGAAACGTCAGTTGTGTAAAATTTCTGTCTTATCCACAATAGCCAAGTACTAAGGTGATGATAAGGTTTTTTTCTTGAACTAATTTTAGATATTTGAGGGGAAAAAGCCACCCATCTCCCACCATTTCCTCCTCCAGAAAAACCCCTTGGCATACAAATAAACTGTAATTAAACTAGAATTTTGTGTGACTATTTTTGCTCGTTAATATATTCATTAAGTAAACTAAGTTTGAGGAGGAAGAGAGGAAATTGGGGTAAGATATTTGAACCAAAGATGGACGGAAGGTGATGTAGTCTGCTGGCAGAGATTCAATCCCCGGATTATTAGGGATGATGGGGGAACAATAATCTAGAAGTGGCAATACCAAACCGCGGGACCCAGTAGCAGAAAAGCTGCTTCAGGAAAAAAATAAATGAATAAAAACCAGCTTCTACATAAGATTGTTGGTACAAAAACTGTATCCTCAAGGGAAATATAGATTTGAGTTAAAATAAGAAAGTAAAGGGAATGCTCATATAAATGGAATCACACAATGTGTGGTCTTTTGTGACTGGCTTCTTTTACTTAGCACAGTGTTTTCAAAGTTCATCTATGCGGTATTTGTTAGTCCTTTTGTTTACCCATCAGTTGATGGACTTTGGGTTGTCTCTACTTTTTGGCTATTAAGAGTAATGCTCCTATGAACATTTGTGTACAAATTGTTGTGTGGCGTATATTTTTGTTTTCTCTTGGGCATACATCCAGAAGTGAAGTTATAAGTCATAATGGTAACTCTATGTTCATCATTTCAAGGGACTTCTAAACTATTTTCCAAGTCATAGTACCATTTTATATTCCCACTAGCAGTGTACAGGGAATCCAGTTTCTCAAAATCTTGACCTACTCTTGTTATTGCCCATCTTTTAGGGTCTTCAAATGTGTCCTGGTCTCAGCTGCAGTTTGTTGCTACCTGATGGCATTTGCAGAGTCCAGCTTAAGTATGGATAGGAAAGATCATGGGTTCTGTTGTTGTCTGGGACTTGCAGGAGAATAGTAACAGTCCCACTAATCTGCTTAAATGGCGTGATTTGAGGGATTGACCCCGAGGGCCTGATTGAGGGAGCTAGGCAGGGAAAGTAAAAGGGATGTAAGAACCCAATCTCCACCTTTTCCTTTCCTAAGAAACGATTGCTGTGATTTCCCTGGGCACACACCTCTTCCTTCTCCCCTCTCTCTTAACCCCTCCACTCAAGGTTAGAACCTTAGCCAAGTCCAGTTTGAGAATCGTGACTGGCCACAGGACAGGAACCAATGGTTAATCATGTTTGATCCAAATTGACGTTATTTCTACTCATGTATTTTTTCTTTCTCCACTAGAAAGTGATCTCTATTTGGGCAAAGATTTTGTCTATTTTGTTTATTGTTGACTCCTGCTCCTAGGCTAGTGTCTAGCCCATAGCAGACATTCTAGAAAATAATCATTGAGTGAATGAATTGTTGACATTTTCTACAGCAACACACAATTCCAAAAGAAAGAAATAATTTTGTGGGAAAATTTCCGAGGAAAAGAAAGTGATATCTGAGAATTTTAATTCTAAGCCAAAAAAAAATCTATATTTACACATGATAACAATGAATCAAAAACTGTAAGTATGTATTAGGGGTAACAAATGAAAACTGATAAAAAATCTACTAGACAACTTAAATAGAGTCAATAATGAGATAAATAAATCATAATTCAGGAGTGCAGAAACTATGAAACAGAACTGGTAAGGATTATTGCGTTTATTTATACAGACAACTAAGACTAAATGATTGTAGAAATCATTGCCACATGATACAATATAAAGCCCATAAACTTTGAAAAGTAAAACTATTACCCATAAACTCAAGAGATAGGAAAGGAAATTAGTGCACTAATTATGTTATTGTGCATAGCATTTAAATATTGCACAGAAATAAAATATAGTAAAAATTATGCATAGTTAAAAACTAACAGCATTATGATTGAATCTTCATAAAGACTGTTTTTGATTGTTTTTCTTAAATTTAGAGAAATCTTATAAGATTTAGTAACTCTTAAGATGATGAACCCTAAGGATGAAATTTAGCAAATCTTTCAATTATACCCTAATTTCTTTTCTTCCTCTTTTTGCTTGAGGAAAGTTGTTGTTGAGCTAACATCTGTTCCAATCGTCCTCTGTTCTATGTGGGAGACCACCACAGCATGCTTGACAAGCAGTGTGTAGGTCCGCACCCAGGATCCAAACCTGTAAACTCTGGGCTGCTGAAGCGTAGCATGCAAACTTAACCACTACACCACTGGGCCGGTTCCACTAATTTACTTTTTAAATTAGCTTTATAAAATTATTTAATTTGAAGCAAAATGCACTTAGGTAAGATAACCTTTATTACTTTTATATGTGGTGCCATTACTGGCTGCCTGTATCAATTTAATCTATCAGTTTATCTAATGTCCATCAGTTTAGTTGGCTGTCCATCCCTCAGTCTTCCAATGCATATCTCCATTCATCTTTATATAAGCATGAAGTCAAATCTGAGAGGATATACACTAAATGTGCTGAGTGGTGAGATTTGAGATATTATTCCTCTTTCTCTTTTTTACTTTTTTTTATATTTCTTGAAAATTTTTATAATGAACATAGATCATTTGTATAGGAAATGTTAAAGACTTTTTTTTAAGTTAAAAAGAAAAGGCAGACCAATAAAGGAAGGCAATACTGGAAGAGGAATATCAACCAGCAATGTAAATGCTTTTAAAATACAGGGATAGATTATTTAACACAAGTAATTTAAATTCCGGTATATTGCTGAACACTCATTTCCATAAATATCGCACTGATGATTCATCTCAGTTTATCTTGAGCATTCTGTCTATTCTACACATCCTGACTAACACGATGACATTATTATTATTTTATTATCACTCTTTCAGAATTTATCATTTTAGTGTTCAGATGATCCAGCTATTAATCACTTCATTTTTTTTTAGAATTTGGAATGCTCGAATAGTTTTTCTTAAGTCTTGGAATATATTTGCTTATATTTTTACTTGTAAAGAAAGAATGAAAGAGAAAGTAAAAGCTGGATGTGTTGGGGTCTGAGTAGATACTGTTTTTCTGCTACAGGTCTGTCCACTGACACAGATTGGCTAGCAATCAAACAAAGCTAGTTCTAGTCAACACCTGGCTGGACCTTCCCCATGCATGCCTACATAAACTAGCCTGAGGATCTGTGCTGTGTCACTTAGTTCTAGCTGTGCCCTCTTTTTCAGCATAGATTCAGCTTCTCCTTGGCTCTCATAGGGTTGGGTAAAATTTCCACACACATATTCTGGTTCCAAACCACCTGTTATGTGATTCTAAGCTCTGAGGGTAGAGAATTAAAAACCCTCCGAGATTCCCAGTTATGAAGATTCTCTGGGCTTCATTGTCAGACTTCTCATTCTTGGTTTCATCAGTTCTACAGATTCTGACCTTCTTTGCTTAGTATTCATCTGTCACAGTTTTCATCTGGTAACCAAGGTAGAGTTAGTTTGCTTTGTTTGTATCCTGGTATAACTTATTGAGCAAATACACATGCACCCTTTGCAAAAGAATCTCTTAATTCCCACAGACAGCAGAATTTAATCCATGTTAATAAATAGAGATATTTTCCTAAAGACAGTTTAATCTATGAAAAAAAGAATCATAAGTTCCTGACAAGAATTATCAATAATATTGACTCTCTACTTATTAATTTTTAAAATCATTTTTACAAACAGAGCAATAATTTACAGGATTGAGATCTCATAAGATTTCTCTTGATTCAACTTTATTTCAAAAGTTCAAGATTAGCAGCTATTTTTGGTGGCTTTGCCATAAGAATTGTTAGGAATAAAGGAGACTTTTGTCCCCCCACTCTCACCCCACACAAACACACACATTTGTATTACTACACATATATACATACATGCATCATGTGTAATTCAGTCCTCTGAAAGGAAGAAGCTGTTCCAGTTAACGTAGAGCACTGCATTTCATACTTATTCATTCATTTCATACTTATTCTCCCCATTCAAACATCGAAAAAAAGATATTTTTTTCAGGTCCCTGATGACCTGTGTACTAGGTGTCATAACTGAAATGAACATTTTATAATTGAATATTCTATACAGAAAAATCTGTTATCCATTCTAGTTGCAATTGGCAGATGAGTCATTTAGTGGATTCGTTAGCACTGAATGAAACTCAAGAACTTGAGACATTTACAAATATTACAATTATCAGGATTCTTTACATTAGATTAGCTGGTTATTGTAAAAATATGAAAATAAAAATCAGTCTGAAAATATTGGGGAAATAAATAATTTGAGGACAGATTAGTTTTGATATTTTCTTAAAACCATGTTGCTTCCTTTTCCATTGTAAGTAATAAGCCAAGGTGAACTTTACGCCAAGGATGTAGTCCTCGGCAGAAAGGCAGTCAGGAAAGTGCTATGGTAGGTGATTGGTAGCTGGTTTTCAGTCTTCTTTTCCCGCTCCAGCAGAATCAGTTATGCAGTTGTCATTTTAGCATATAATAACTCTCCTTGAAATCAATATTGGCTGACTATATTAATGAGGTGAGCTATTGATAGATATGCCATGGACCTTCAATGGCTGTCGCTTTTCATTGCAACCTCAAATTCCAGTACATTATCAGTGCTATGATTTACCAGATATTGATTTACTCTTAGATAACTCTGCTTTTGGCAGAATCACTACATATTATTTTGAGTTTGAGTGCTACTAGATACTCAATATTCCTGAGAACATATAACATAGAGCCCATTTGTAAAAGCTACACTGGATTTGGGCAAAATTGGAAGATTCCAAAATACTTCCATTACTTAAAAGCAGATGGATAGTTGCTGAAGTCTTTCATGTAATATCTACAGTTAACCATAGCGTGGAGCAATGAATGATAATCCTGAAGAGGACACTTCTTGAGTGCTTACTACGTTACAGCCACCTGTAGACCTCCTAACAACCCTATGAGCTTGGACTTTCTAGAAGGTTTAACACTTGAAGCAACTTGCCCTAAATCATAACTAGTGGGTGGTGAAGTTGGATTTGAAGTCAAGTCTGCTTCCAAAGCACTTCAGTGTAACACAGAGACTCTCAACTGCACATCCCAAGTCTCTGTTTCCATCTTATGGCCCCGCTAACCTTCTATTGGTAACCATTGTCATCATCCTCCTCATAACTGCTATTTGAGTATACATTATATTCCAGCATTCTGCAGGTGATGCTTCTCATATACCACAGATTTTAACAACCATACAAGGCTGTACATGTTCTTGCTATTTTAATCTTCTGCGCAATTCCAGAGAGAAAATTTCACTCAAAAGATAAAGCTCTGTTTCAGGTGGTACCATTTTTTACCTTGTGGCAATCCAGCCCCAACAATTGTATATAGTAAATACATCTTTCTCCATTTTACAGAAAGGCCAACAGGGATGCGGAATGGTTAAGTAAATGCTTGAAGTTCACATATCTAGTAAACGGTGAACCTGAACTTTGAGCGCTGTGTTGTTAACTTGAACGTAATTTAAGATAATTAATTGTTTTGTATTAGTTTTCCTTTGTTGCTGTAGCAAATTACCAAATACAGTGGCTTAAAATAAGACACATTTATTATCTTACACTGCTGGGAGTGAGGAGTCTAAAATAGGATGGCTGGGCTACATTGCTTCTGGAGTCTTTAGAGGAGAATCAGCTTCCTTGCTTTCCCAGCTCCTAGAGGCTGCCAACATTCCTTGTCTCAGGGCCTCACTTCATTCTGACCTCTGCTTCTGTCTTCACATCTCCCTTTCTGACTCTGATCCTCCTGCCTCCTTCTTTCACTGAGTGATCCTTGTGATTCATAGGGCCCACCTTGACAATCCAGGTTAATCTCCCCATTTTGAAGTCAGCTGATTAGCAGCTTTAATTCTGTCGGCAGCTTTAATTACTCTTGGCCATGGAACATAACATTGTCACATTCTAGGGATTAGGATATGGACATCTTTGATGAGGGCATTATTCTGCCCACCGCAGTTTCCTAGTTACATTGAGATGTGGTTAACTTCATGATTAGTTCACAAATCAGTAGAGCCGGGCTGCCTGGGGTTGAATTCCAGCTCTCCTATTCACCAGCTGTGTGTCCCTGAGTATGTTAGTGAATCTTTTTGTGCTTCAGTTCCCTGGTCTATAAAATGGAGATAATACCAGCATCTTTCTCTTGGATTGACGAGGAATACAATGATTATTTGTAAAACATTTAAAACAATACCTGGTACCTAGAAGGTGCCATATAATTATTAGCTAAAAAATAAGAAGAATTCCTCTATTGATGAGATATAAATGAAAGGCATTGATATTACAGAAGTCACATAAATATTTGAATGTAATGGTCTAACGTAGACACATAATTATAAAATTTAGATAATGATTAAACAACACATGACTTGTTCAATTCCTGATTTAAATATGACAATAAAAAATCAATGCCTACTTGCAAGTAGGAACCACTGTTATTCAATTAGGATGACATACAAGTTGTCAGGAAGAGCAGTAGGAGTGGAGAACTGACAAGAGTTTCTGCCTGAAGCAAGGCTTCTGTCCTAGAAACCAGGACCCATCCCCCTGAGAGCAGAAAGCAGCTCTAGGAGATGATTCATTTGGCTTCCTATGCCCTAATAATAAGCAAGAAAAGTTTCCATCCTCTCAGAAACCAGACACGCTTCCTCTTTCACATAGAAAGGTATGGTGTTGAAAGGGGGCAGTGCGTGTGGGAGCCCCATGTCATTTTCCTCATTGGTCCCAATCACACACATACAGATGCACACAGACTCACCACAGGTCTTTACCGGTGATAGAAGGAAGAAGATGAGAAGCCTGGTGGGAGAATCAGAATTGCTGAGGAGACTCTATCCTTCCCTAAGATCTCAGAAATCAAATTAGGAAGACAGCCTCTCCTGTAGGAAGATGACCTATCAATGGCTCTGTTAGACACGTCGTGGAACTGGACATCCATCCTACCATCTTATTCCCTTCTTTAGACATTCCAGAGGCTCATTCTGTAATCTCTATAGGGCATCAGAATTAGTGGGTAGATTAAAGTCATACAGATGCCTGCTCCCTATCACAAACCTACTTTCTAAACATCTGCTGAGAACTGCAGCAATAGAAAGGGTCATTCAATTTGTTTTCTTTAAATATAAGTATATACTGTGATGGAGAGGAAAAGAAACTGGAGTAGGAATATGCCTGGGTTGTGAGCCTGACTGACCCATTCTAACAGGGTGACCTTGTACAGGACACAAGACTCAAAATCTTTGAGCCTGGGTTTCCTGTGTGTCTACATGGGAAAACAACACCAACATGCAGACTAATTATGGGCTTAGAGTTCCTCTATGTAGAATGCCTAAAACTTGGTCAGGGGTATAAACACACAAAATATGTTATATACTATTAAAAGAGGGGAAAAGGAAGTCTTGAATTGAAGGTAGCCACTGACCAATCTTTAGCAATGATAACTGGCCCAAGAGAGTGTATGTGTACGTGTGTGTGTAATTCCATATCCACATACAAAATTTTGCATGCATACACATACATTTGATGTGTGTTATCAGTATGATGAATGTAATAATAGTTTTTAATAGATAGGTTCTGGAGATTCTTTCAAATAATGTACAATACACACAAGAAGACCAGAGGTACTTTATCTTGGTTTTATTATGGTTGGTTTTATTAGGGCACATCCCAGAACACTCCATATATGCAATAAACCCTTTAAGTGGTTGCAAGATTTTGTAGGTTTGTGAAATTCCTGGGAAAGTATCTTTAGCTTTTTTCCAATTCTCAATGTCGCTTTTGACATGCTTACCAACTGCTAAGAACACTGGCCTAGAGCCTTCTATATAGTAAATAGAAAGACATTTAGAAATATGTTTGGGAGAACATTCAAAGACAACTTTGGTCTTGAGTCAAAATTAGACTTAGAATAAAATTCCGGAATCACAGAATATTAGAATTGAAAGAAACCATTGAGGCAGCAGATGTCCTTAATGTACAGAGAGTGAACTGAAGTCCAGAGAAGTAAAGAGACTGATCTAAATGGACAATTGGTATTTAGCATTGCTACTGTTGGAACTCAGACTGTCAAATCTTGCCCCAAAGTTTTCCTCTGTAAGTTACTTCTTGTTTGTGTATATCTCCAAAGAGGGACCCAGATAACTGTGAAAAATGACTGCCGTTCAGAAAAAAATGTTAATACATTCTCAAAACAGTACCTATAAAAACAGCTACTATCATGCTGCTAGCATAAGGAAGATTGTGGATGTCTAGCAAATTAACACTTGACAATTCAGAGTGCCAACCAGTGCTAATTTCATTTACTGTAATACTGTAAATGGAGTAGGTATTTGGCAGCCTACGACTTAATACCATCTGGCATGAGAAATTTATGATTCATCCACACAACTAGATTTTTAAAAAATTTTATTTCGTTTTCGGTTAGAGAATTCACTTGACTACTGGCTTGAAGGACAGTAACTTGATGCTTTTCAGATTGAATCATCACGCTTTTATATACAGCAACTAGATTTTTTCTCTGGGAGTATATATGACTACCATAATTTTTAATGAGCATTAATATTTTCAAGAGTGATAAATTATGCAAATATTAATCTGTTGTCTTTTAGTTTTCCTTTTCCATATTGTGTTTTCATTCAGCCCTCCACCCTGGCTAAACCATGAGGCTTATTGTCACAGAGAATCAGAAAATTATCCCATTCAGACCAGAGATGCTATTTATGGATCTTGAGATTCAATATTGACTAGCCTTTTAAGTAAGAGGAGAGTTTTGAAAGCCAGAATCTTTGAACAGAAAGGAATTTCTAAACAATGATGTCTTCCCTTCAGTGCTAGATCTGGAGGTTTAGATTACAGAGTGTGAACATAGGCCCCATTAGTACTGAAAACTTAAGATGATAGATACAGGAAGAGGAAAGTCACTTATTTCAGACTGAAACTGAAATGAGTGGAGCTAAAGAACTAAAAGTGTGGAACTAAGGAACCCTTCCATGAAATCACATAAGCTCCTACCCTCCCCCCCACAGACCCAGATGCCACATTGGAAGGAAGCATAAGGTGTGTCAGGTGGCTGAAGGCCAGTATGTTTATGAAAAACAGATAAAATACCTAAAGATAATTATATATGCATTTAAATACTTAAAATTATTAGATAGGCAAAAGATTACTGTTAGATTAAATAGAAATAGACAAAACTAGTTATAGATAGGCAGTAGATAGATTTGCCCCTCACCCTAAGGAGATAGAAAGATAACGAGGATGATTAAATTGTAGAAAGAAAAATGAAGTGCATTGTTTTCACACATCTAGAGTAATCTAAGTAAATATTCAAAGACACAAAATAGCTGTCATTTACAGAGAAAGATGCTTTGTGCTAGATACCTTGTGTACATTATTTCATTTGATCTTTCCAACAACTCAATGAGATTAACATTATCATATAGTAAAACAAAATCGACTTCATACAATTTAAAGAAATGCCCAGAAACAATTATGTGGAATGTACCCTCAGTTAAGAAGTGGCATCTGTCTTTAGTGGACTTACCCTTGTGACATTGCTAGCCATTGATTTTGATCTCATTGTGCCAGGCAAACAGAATTATCCCCAGAGTAGCCAGAAGTGCTAGATGCCATTTCTTTTATTTTTTCTCAGTGACATTGAATTGTTCTATCTTCAATCACTTTCCCTGAGAATGCTTCACTTAGCTTTGAAAGATAAATTAATAACAATACTACTTACACTAGTTAATATATTCCTTTTATCATAGTTTTTCTGAATAAACCATTCAAGAAGAATAAGATACGATGGTTGGAATTTCAGGCATTATGTCAGCATAGGAAAAAATGTTTGTACAAAGGGGATTATCCGGCACACTTCGAAACTCTCCGACTCAATCTTGTCTGCCCAACTTCTTGCATTTTAGCTCTAGAATAGTTCATATTATGTAGAAGTGGAGATGCAGTTCATGGTATCATGAATAAGAACTTTATTGCTAGGAAATTGCTTAGACCAAAGCTCTATAAAATTTTCATTGCTCATCGGTCATTATACGTATGCTCAATTACTTTTAGAACAGGACATTTCTCTTCAATCTCTTACCATTTAATCCATCATGAAACAATTCTTATGATTATCATTTGGTCCATTTGATGGGAGCACATGTGTGTGACAATGCTGGTTCCTATTAAGGGGTGATCAAGATTTTCCCAAGGAAGAAATCTTTTATGAGGTGCAACTCAAAATTAGGAACAAAGGAGAGTATCACCAATTAATAACAAGTTTTACATTTTGATCTTACTTAAAGGAGAAAAATATATATGTAAGAACAATCTGTGAAATGTAAATTAACAAGCTCATAAGGAGATGCATACGTTTTGGTGGCCTTCTCTTTACCTGTTGATTCTCCTGCCCTAGGGTTATTGGGATGGCTGAACACATCACAATGACCCTGGTCAGATGAGATTGACAACAGTGATTGTCATGTATACTCACAGCCCAAGAGAAGAGGACTCAACATGGCATGGAGGATCACACAGGGGTTGCATTCAGGAGCACAGTGAACAAGCAGGGTCCGTGGAAGTCAGGCTTTGTAGTAACAAGTGGGTGTAGTGGCTTCTGGTTCCTGGAGGATGTGATTGGCTTGTTTGGGTAATTATCTGGGCTATCAGGCAATTGAATCCACTACTTAGGGATAAGCAGGCACTGTGATTGGTTTCTATGACAAGGGTTGGCTAGGGGACCTTCACTGTGGGTGTAGCGAGGGCAGCGGGATTTTGGTTAGGTCATTGTGGGTCTTCCCAGTTTTCCCCAGATAATATCAGCCCTTGATTTTAAGCCTTACGCCACATCATAGTACAGGTATACACAGACACACACACAGGTTTGCTGCTCATCTCGAGACTTGGTTATTTGCTCCTCTTTCTACCTGTGGCTGCTAAAAATCACACCAAATTTGTTAAACTCTTGCAAAGTAGTTATTATAGCTATTGTTAAATCATAGAAAGCACATATTTTAATATTACTCTAATTTTTCTACATTCTGTTACATCTTAAGCTTTTAGTTAAGACTTATACAAAGATACTATGAACTTCCAGAAAAAGAAATCTTATTGTTTAATTTCATTATTTGACGTATTTTTGCAGTAAAATTTTGATCTCAAGGAATGTCTTGAAAGGTTATTACTAGAGCACATGATTTTGTATGTAACATTCTTTTTTTCTCAAAATAATTTTTTTGGGGGATGTGTCCAAATGCTGACCACACATTTAGCCTGGTGTACAACACAGGTAACAGAACTTATTTTCCAATGGGGACAAGGGTCCACAGCCAGTGCAAATCAAGTCCAGTTCCACAAAACAAGAGATTTTCAAAGGGACATGGGAACTTGAAAAAGAAGTGAACTAGGACCAGCCCCTTGGTCACTTCTAGAAAGTATCACGTCAGAAGAGTGGTGGACTGGACATTTAGCTTAGAAAATCCAGAGCAGCTCCTGCTCATCAAATTCACTGAAGCATGTACAGTGTTAAAGAACTGTTTCAGAAATAATATAAAACCATCCTGAATCTTGACACATGGGAGTGTTGAGACAGAGGAAGGAGGTTAGATAAGTACCCAGAGGGATTTTCTTAACTACAGCTGTGAGGAAGCCTAAAATATTCCATTCCTCTCCAGCCCACAGAAAGCTGTAAGAGGAAGACCTCGTCGTAATTATACAGAAGATGAAGAATTTTTTTTGTTTTAAAAAAACACAGAGTGTAGCTCTTTTCTTTAGTTGTAGCCCCGTTGTTGAGACTTAGATCCTGGCGATGACATCTAAGTGAAAGTGCTTGGCTGCAATCCTAATTAGTGGCCACCCTATTTAATTTACCCTACAGCACTGAGGCAAAAACCCGATTAAAAAGAGAGCCCTGAAGGCTACCAAGTTGGTTCACTGTTTGACCACGAAAGAACATTTCAAAAGTACAACTCTACCTGGAAATTTGTGGAAACTTTTCTACCTTCTTCTAATTGAAATATGGAAATTGATCACATAGGGGACAGAGGAGTCACATTTGACTACTGAGCGCAGCAGGATTTCAATGAGGGAGCGTCAGTTAAATCTTCTAGACCAGAGATGACCTTGTGCCAGCCTGACCTGCCAACCCTGGAGTACATCTGAAGGTATGTGGACCGTGACCCACACATATGCCAAGTCCGCAAAGGTTTTTGCTAACACGAGCCTTTCAGAACAATCCTCCTTAGGACAAATTTTACTCGAAAAAACTCAGGCAGATGAGGAGAGTGAAGTTTTGTGAAGTTTGCTTGACGTGACTTCTTAGGGCTTCCTCAGAGACCCAGGCTAGTAAGTGGCTCTTTAGGGCATTATCTGTTCATAAGTAGCTAACTATGAAAGAAAGAGCATTGAGCACCAAGTGGAATATAAACTGGGAAAAATGGATTGAAATTAAGGTGATATTTTGATAGGAGTTGGCAGTGGGACAAGACAAGGATTACTGGACAGCTCAGGGTAGAGGGTGACATTTAGTGGCTTTTCCAGGTTATCTGGATATCAGAATGTTGGAGTTTTATTTATTCATTCTTCTTTTAATAATGCCTCTTGTGATTTCAATGGACTTGTTGCTGTAGTTTAAAAATTTCTTTTCACTGAAAGTTTGATCTATACATTTATGATTGTGGTGATGGCATAGGTTAATGCATATGTCTGAACTCATCAAATTCCATTCAGTAAATCATCCAGTTTTTTGTATATCAATTATACATTAATAAAGGTATAAAAAAAGATTCCATGAATTTTGAATTTTGAAAAAGGAATGATTTATGAATAATTAGTCTGTGTTCTTTTCTGACTCACCTAGAGGAACACTTAGATTAAGATTAACTTAAATTTCATATTTTGAAATAAAAGCTGAAATAAAAATACAAATCCACATGTGAGCAAGTAAAGCATTGAGTTTCACACATGGGAAAAGTTTTATTTTCCAGAAACTATTGTCTTTTTTTTTTTTTTTTTTTGCTGAGGAAGATTGGCTCTGAGTTAATATCTGTGCCCATATTCCTCTATTTTATATGTGGGACGTCTGCCACAGTATGGCTTGATAAGTGGTGCATAGGTCTGCACCTGGGATCGAAACTGGTGAACCCAGGGCCGCAGAAGCAGAGCACATGAACTTAACCACTATGCCACCGGGCCAGCCTCAACAATGATTATGTCTTTTGATGACTAAATTTTTGCTTCTATAACATACAAGAAATGATATCTGTCCTGGTCACTGTGTGAGAGGGTGGTAATGGGACTTTAAATGAGATGATATATATGTTAAATGTGTTTTAAAAATTATAAATGGTAATATACATAAAATATATTATTATTAAAATTGGAAAGTTGTTATTTTTTAATCTTACCTAAGTTTCTATTTCATTGACTGTAGTTTCCATCATTTCACAGTCTAGCCCCTGAAACCACCACAAAATTCATACAGAAAGAAAAATAAAGCAATGGTAATAGAGAAAAATGTAAAACAGACAAAAGAGAGTAGAAGAAAGAGAAGAAGATTTGGTACAACCTATTTGGCTGCATGTGGGATTATTCAAGAAACATTTCAGTTTTAAAGAAATCATTTATAAAAGTTGCTGGTGTAAATCCTCTGAAGATGATGCAGCAATATTGAGAGCAGTTAATCTGGATGCAAAGAGAAATGTTCTATTTTATTTTATGAGACTAGTGATACATACAGCATTTGCCAACTACGGTATTTCAGAAGATGTTCATGTGGCAGAAATCCATTTTTAACTCTCAGTTTTTGGAGGTCATTCTGCCCTTCATTACTTGTAACCCCAGTGCAGCGAGCACGTGAAATACATTTAATCTTGCTTCCAGAGTATGACATGAGTTCCTCCTTCTCTCCATTCCCTAGTTCCTTCTTTGTTGCAGTGAGTTTTAAAAGTTCTTTTAAGTGCCTGGTGTCTAAATGTTACATGTCTTGATTCTTATTCTTTTTCCTTTGCCTCAAAAAAAAAAGGCATTGCTACAATTTATGAATCATCGCCAAAATAGTGTTCCTCTACATATTGTGAGAAATAGTAACTAATCCAAGTTTTCAAATTCACAATGAATTTTAGAGGTTATCTTTTAATTACGAGAAAAGCTGATGCTAGTATTTACTCCTGGAAGTAATTGTATATGTTCTCTTTAGGCCAATAAAAATCATCATTCATTCATTCACTCCTTCATTTATTCAGGGTAATCATCGAAATCTTCCTGTGAGCTGAGCGTTGTTCTATATGCTGAGGACAAGGCACGGAGCACAAGAGATGAAGTCTTTGCTATGATGATGTTGACATTCCTATTTCTAAGGGGAGGAGACAGGAAATAAAAAAGCAAATACCAAATTAAGCACTTTCCTTTAGTTACAGATGTAGAAAAATGAGGCAGAGTAAAGTAACAGATGGTGAAGGGGTAGAGACAGAAGTTGCTATTTGCATTAGGGGGTTAGGAGAGCCTTTCTTAGCAGAGACCCAAATGATTTGAAATCATCTAAAATTGATCCAGAAGTTTCAGGCAGAAGGTGCAGCAACTGAAGTTCCTGACATAAGAGCAAGCTTGGTCCTTGTGAAGGAGAGAGAATGAGGCAAAGGGGTAAAGAGTGAGGCCAGAGAAGTAGGAGGGGCCGTGTCTCTGCGAGCATCACACAGTAGGTTAAGATCGGGTTTCATCCAGTGTGATATGAATACACTGGAGCATATGAGCAGGGAAGTGGTATAATGTGACTTATGTTTTAAGAAGATCAATCTTGCTGGTCCATGCACTATGAAGTGACAGAATGTAAGCGAGCAGGAATGGAAGCAGGGAGATTGATTAGGAGGCAAGATATGAGAGTTGGGATTGGCATGGTGACAGCAAGCTTGTTTTGAAGAAGTGCTGATGGATTGGCATGGAATGTGAGAGACATATAGGTATGACACCCCAAACTATGTCCCTTGCACATGGGAGGGTGATAATGCCAAGATAATGCCTGTTGGAGGAGTATGTTTCAAGAGTCCAGAGTTAGGATTCAGTTGCAGACAACAGAAACCATTCTGGCTAGTTTATGCAGAGAGGTATTTCATACTTGGTATTAGGTACCTGACAAAAGTTTTGGAAGGATTTGAAGATCAACTTTTATGCTGAGCTTCCTGGGGAAATGCCCCACCCTTAGAATCACGCTTCCTTTGCCATGACTGAGGAAGCTGCCACCTCCACTGCACAAAGTCATGTGGTCAGCAAGTTCCGTCCTTTGTCATGAGCCATGCCTGTACAAGTTTCATATAACTCCATTCCTAATCTAAGCCTTGAGTATGTGTATCTGTTTGGCTGACCTTAACTTATATGGGGTAGCCTGACTGTAAGAAAGTCTTGACAAGTTACTTTACGGCTTCTCAGCCTTTATAGTTCAAAAGCGTACAATAGAACAGGATTGCAATAGATACAGACTGAGCCAATCCACAAAGGGATAGGGGGACCAAACAATGTGTTTTAGACATATTAAATATAACCTGCCTGTTTGACATACTTGTGGAGATAATGAGTAGTAGATGGTGAGATATGGAAGCCTAGAACTCATGGAAGAAATTATGAACTAGGGATGAAAGTTAAGCATCATCAGCTTATGGGAGTTTGTAAAACTGGAACTTACTGAGATCATTTAGGGAATGAGTATAGATAGAAAAGAGGATCAGGCAAAGGATCATTTAGAGGTCAGGAGGAGGAGCTAGCAAGGGAGACTGAGGAAGAGAGGAAGGGGGAGAGGAGGAAAACAGGAGATGATGTCCTGTGATGTGAACGGGGAAAGGAAGCATGACCATTCATACAAAATCACTGGGAGTTAAGACTCCATCACGAAGACTTGAACATAAGATTTGGTTGAACAAGTACTATTTCAGTGGAATACCAGGGACAGAAGTCCGAGAAGGTTGATGATGTGAGGAAGTGGAGACAGAGTATGAACAGCACTTTAGGGACATCTCACTATATGCATTTGAGGTTAGAAAAACCCTCAGAAACGTTTGATAGCTGGACGGAGACTTAGGACCAAAGGGACATCTTTTAAATAAAAAAGAACAATATTACAGAGTGTTTCACTGCTGATGGAGATAACGGATTAGATCCTTTGAGACTTTGCTCATTTCTTTGTGGGAATGGGAAGAATGCTTCCCATTCTTTTCTGAGGACGATGTGTTAAATCTTTCTGTGCTATGTCATTTCATGACCAGAGTCAAATAGATCTGACACATGAAAATAACTCATTTTTAAATATGTTTCTAATATTGTGTATTTTATTGTTTATGCAATTAATAGATTCTAACTACATGAAGAAAGTTGTTTTTTGTTTTTTTAAACAATTTTCCTAATTTGAGTTATTGAATTTCAACTGATGAGATAAGATCTCTCTCTGAGCAAGAGAGATTCAATCACTTTGGGAGGAAAATTAATCACTAAAAGTGGAACCAACTGTAGAAATTATGCCATTACAATGATTTACTCTTTTTTTTTTGGTATGAAAGTATTTATTATAGGTTAAAACAAGTAAATCCTATTATAGGGGAAAAATACAATCCCATTATATTTTTTCTACGTAATTTGCTTTTTTTGAAAGAGATCACTGAGAACTGTATTTCCAGATTAGCCTGCCAATGACTCAGGTTTGTCTTCTTATCATGCCCAATCATGGGAAAGCTTTTAAGTTTTATCTCAAACCTGGATTTGGGTCTATGAATGAACTTTCAATTGTTAACATTTGTGGCTGTTGGGAAATTACCCAACTTCTCTGATCTTTAAATTATGTACAAAAATGGAGATGATAGTATCTATCTCACAGCATTGTTATTAGAACCATTGATCTAAGAAACTGATTTGAAAACTCTTCATAGTGGTGAAAGGAGAGAATAACAGGAAGAAGGCAGCACGATGCCAGGCACCAGTGTGCACTCTGGGCCAAAGGTACATTTGTTTGACTCCTGGTTCTGTATTATAGTTAGTGTATGAGCTGTGAGCTACAATTCTTAATGTGAAAAATGAGGTAAAAGGCACAACTTCACAGGATTCTTGTGAGGTTAAAATAAAATGATAGATGTGAAACTCTTTGTATAAAATAGCCCAATAAATGATTTACATTTCTAATTTTCCAACTGTGTCACTTCAATGATGTTGAATGGCAAACTTGTACTGATTTGGTTTCTAAAAATACAGGGAAGCTTGTTCCTGTGATTAATAAGGATAACAGGGGACAAGGAAATTCTTCTAAATTATCTACCAGTATTTGCCCAGACACTCCCTACTACTTCATAACATTAATTGTCCAAATATTGTCTTCATTAGGTGGATAGGCTACTTTTTCCAGACTCCCACTGTCACCCTTCACAAGGTTCCGCAATTTCTTTTTTTTTTTAAGGTGAGTTAACAAGAACCATGGATATTTACCAAAACAGTGGTTTATGAGAAAGAAATTGTGAGAGTCAATAATAATGATGAAAGCGAAATATAAGTAAGCATTTACTATGTTTTAGGCAGTGAGGGACAGTAGTAGAAATGATGGTTTTATCTTATGCTGGTGTAGAAATTCTTCTTCTGCACAAGGCTATGCACTGTAGAGCTGTCTATCTTGGTACCTAGCCTCTTTGGCTGTTGAATTGGAGGGAAAAGTCAACTATGTGTATGTCAGTCCATGATCAGCCTGCTGGTCTTGCTGAGTAGAAATTGCGCCTGATAAAGTTAAACAGGTAAAGGAGACTCACAATAGGGGAGAGAGATGAAACTCGACGTCCCTGAAACGAAAGTCTCGAGTCTTCAAGAGCTTGGGTGGAGGTCAATCATAAGCCACCTGTGTTTTCTAACTGGCTTTACCCAGAGGAAAAGTAATCTCTATGATAGGACGTGGTGTTACATCTTACATCAAGGCACCCACTGAAGTTAGGCTCCTACCTTCTATAGAGACGAGGAGATACGGGGTGCTGTCTTCCTTAGGTGTTTACATATCAAAGGGATGGTTCCTGGGTCCTTGAGAAAGACATTCCGTGGATCATAAAACTGCTAGGAGACATTTAAGGGGATATATATACATTTCATATGTGCTGTTACAGACTGAATTACTTGCCCCCAAATTCATGTGTTGAAGCCCTAACCCCCAAAGTGACTATATTTGGAGACAGGGCTTATAAGAGGTAATTAAGTTTAAATGACGTCATAAGAGGGGTCCACCCATGGGAGAGTGTGTAAGTTTGCTCTCTCCGCTTCAATGGCCTAGGGTTTCACTGGTTTGGATCCTGGGTGGGGACAGGGCACCGCTTGTCAAACCATCTTGAGGTGATATCCCACAAAGCACAACCAGGAGGACCCACAACTAGAATATACAACTACGTACTGGGGGCTTTGGGGAGAAAAAGAAGAAAAAACCAAAGACAATTGGCAGCAGATATTAGCTCATGTGCCAATATAAAAAAAAAAGAAAATACGAGGTCATAAGAGCGTAGGCATGATCCAATATAATCGATGTCTTTACAAGAAGAGGAAGAGACACTCGGGATGCGTGCATACAGAGGGAAGGCCATGTGAGGAAGCGACAAGGAGGTGTCTGTTGCGAGCCAAGGAGAGAGGCCGCAGGAGAAATGACCCGACCCTGCTGACATCTTGATCTTGGCTTTCCAGCCTCCAGAACTGTGAGAAAATAAGTTTTAGTCATGTAAGCCGCCCAGTCTCTGACGTTTTGTTATGGCAGCCTGAGGACACTTACATAGCTACCTTTGTAATTAGACAGATTGGGATTCCAGTCCCATTTCTGCCAATGACTAGCTGTAACTGCTTTAACCTCTCTAAGCTTTGACTTGCTGTTTGTATAAGAGCAATATTTCCTTTCCTGCAAGGATGTGGCGAAGATTAAACTAAAATATTAGAGTACCAGGGCCTGGCACATAGTAAGTGGCTCATACTGGGATTATTATATTCCCCAATATTGTTTAGCCAAATGAATAAGAGCAAGAACACGATCAAAATTTTAAAAATGTGTACTTTTTTTGTCCCTAGTAAATGTACTTTTATCATGCCAAATGCAAGATTTTTTCTTGCTTGAGAATTTTTGTCTATAAGTTTGGTTTACCACATTTCAAAACTTGTAAAGTGAATTTACAAACAGGCTCCTGCTTCCACAACACACTCTTAGTGGTAATTTGGGAAGGAAAACACCTGGGCTAAAATGACAACGATCCTGATGCATTATGGCTGATCTTAAAGACCAGGACCACAAATTGATCCACGTATCACTTCCACTTTAATGGTTGTTTGTTTATTCAGATTCTAGAATGATAAATTCAATCTCGTGATGGTTGACCTCACAATAAATGGCTTGACCAGTCTGTAGTTGATTTATTATTCATGTTTAAGTCAAGTGATTTTAACAAATGAAAAGATAGTGGAAAATTTACTTGAAATCATCCATCATTTAAATCTTGGTCCTTTTAAAAAGTTTTCTCTTTTTGAAGTGATTTTGTTCTTCAAAAGGTGATATGGAATTATGGTCATGAAGTTTATAGGTTGTCAATTCTAAGCAGGTTATTTTTCATATTTATGGGTGAGCATGTATAACTGGGTTATAGATGCAAGCTGTTGCTTAATTTACCTGATAAAGAACTGATCAAAATTCTCCTCACTGAGGCTGTTTGAAAAATGCGATTCAAAATTAATTTAATAGTTAAATACTCCTAGTAACTTAAAATAAAATGTAATTTAGCATGATGCTATTCTACTCAGATTTAACCATGGGAGATCAGATAAAACAAAAACTGATAAGCTTGGATTTACTAGCATCATCAGCATTTAATAATTCTATCCTTCTGCAATCTATGAGTGTGTAAGACATCAGGAAGGCAGAGACAGAGAGGAATCTAATTTGAACTATTAAAAAAGTACGAAATGTGTTTGAATGCAGGAAAAAAAAATGTAAGTAAGAGGAAGCGGTGGTTTCTAGAATTTGTTTCTGCCTTTTGGATCTAACATTGTCTTAATAGTGCTTATGCACTTTGAAAAATCATTTGTTGACAGTTTACCTTTAAGTAAAGAATAAGCACTAATAGCAGAGAGAATTATGGGATAATTTGCTGTAGGGTTTGCTAATAATCAAGGGTTATTCTGGGGTCTGTAGCCTTGAAGAAAGACTTGGATACTTATATTTAAGAAAATACCTTGGTTCTCTGGCAGCTGAGCAACAGGGAGTGTGATTTGATTATAGGATTCTTTGTAATTATCACAATACAGGCCCAACTGAACATGATAAAAGGGAGTGTCTTATTTATACTTTACACTTACATATTTTAAGTTTTCTTTTAACGTAAGCCAGTTCATTTGCAACTGTACATAGATATCATAGAACTCAGAGGAAGACAACAGATTCATTATTTTTACTGAAAAGAAACATTTAAACTAAATTGAAACTGGAAGTTTTGTCTTCCTACACATTTTGCTCTATTTACATACTATGAATCCAGGATTTTTCTCATTGTGATAAAATAATACTGTGTGTATGACACATTATATGATGACATTATTAGTAGCAGTGTATTATCATTATAATTTTGTTCGGATGTCACCGCTAATCGTGGCAAAGAGAAAGTAGCTCCTTGTTAGAAAACTTCGAAAAGTAAAATGTACTAGTGCCGATTAGAATTATTCTATTTCTAGATTGAGATTATGAGGATACGGTGCCTATTGCTTTGTAGGTTTGTTTAATGTAGAGCATAAATGTGCTTTAAGAAAGGAAGTAGTTTAACATTGACATATTGTGTCCTCAAAATCAGTGTGGCATTTGATCAAGTTTTCTTGCGGAAAAAGCTGCATAAACCTTTTTTTTTTTTTTTTTTGATTTTTGCAACATTGACAGATTGAAGAGCCAGGAACTACGACGTAAAGAATTACATTTTATGCTCCTACGAGAAGCGAGTAAAACCCGTTCAAATAACCCTGCCTGGTAATGGACCTTAAATGTTTGTTGTACAGCTAATTATTTCTGGTTGGTCTCTTCCAGCTTTTATGCAAAGTCCTTTAGTCTCCTAGGTTTCCCTATAATAATATTTTGAATCAAGACTTCAATAATATCACATATATTATCCAAATAATGACTGCATTTGGTCGTGCTTGATTTCATTAGCTTGGTGCCATCTTTATTTTTTCTATTAAGGTAGTATTGACATATAACATTAAGCTTGGTGCCATCTTAAGTACTTATTTATAATGAGATTTTTTCTTCTACATATAATACTTTCCTAAGAAATGTGGATGTCATTATCTCTGTTCAGAGAGAACATTGATAAAATAAAGTTTTAGGGATAACAAATGAAAACAAAAAAAAGAGGTCCAATTTCATGAAAATAAATTTTAAAGCAAAGTTATAATGCTAATTATTTTATTGGATGAAACTTTTCTGAAGAATGCTGATAACAGGGGCCTCCCATGAACCTCTGCTATTCAGCAAATTACAGGAACAAATTATCAGAGAAGCCACCATGTTGAGGGGTATGGTAGAGATAGAAATGTAAAATACATGACTTCTGTCTTCAAGAAATGTAAAATATAATAATTAATACATAATAGTTTTAACTACATTAAAACAAAATATTTAAAATAATAATGCATACCAGTTATAGAAAGTTTCACATGACTAATGAGTATTTAGTATCATTATTTTACAGATGTCATTTCTCAGATTTAAAAATGTCATTTCAAGCTGTTTTGAGCAGAAATGACAGGGGAATGTGGGATTTGATATTAGTATTCCTTCATAAGTGAGCTTGACCTCGGTGCAGAGTACAGAGTGGACAAGGCAGGTAGAATGGATCTGAGAGGGAAGTGAGCAGTGCCTATAAAGGAGAGTAGGCATCCTTTGACTTGAGTGGGGCCAAGGTCAAGGAGTCATTGTTGGGTAGGTAGGTTGGGGCCCACAATAAGGGACAACGTGCTTCAAGAAAAGGAACCTAATCTTATCCTGTAGAAAATAGGGAACTCCTGAGTGTTTTAGAGTAGTGTTTCATAAATGGTGGTCACTCAATACACGGTTGGAGAATGAAGAACATTATTTGAGTTGAGGGAGGTCAGGAGATAATTTAGAAGGCCATTACAAAATAGTAAAAGTTACAATACTCTCTTGACATTATTTTTTCTAGTTACACTTACTGTTATTCTAAAAGTGCAATAGTTTGTTTTACTTTTTTACATAGAATAAAACTTAAGCTTCTTCTTCATAAATGGTTACAAAGAAATTAATCATATGCTACTAAGTTGTTTTTCATACTTTGCTGAAAAAACTCTACATGAAATGACGAAAAAAAAAAGGTGAGGACAACATTTTAACTCGTGAACTTCATTAAACAATAAAAACTGAAATATATTATTTATGTGTGATGGGTTTGGTCATGGGCACAAAGCCCACAGTTTCAAGATCTGCTGGGAATTGTTTTAAAATATTCACCAAATACAATGGGTATGCTAAGCACGTCCTGGGAGAGCAGAAATGACTTTTACGGGTTATCCATTTCAGAGTAATTGAAGTCAAACATCTATTAAAAAGTGAGGTATCAAATTTCTGTATGTTTGGTGCGGTAAGCAGAATAATAGCCCCTCAGAGATGTTCAGATCCTAAACCCCAGAACCTGTGAATTTGTTATGTTACAAGGCAATGGGGAATTATGGTTGCAGATGGAATCAAGGTTACTGATTAGCTGACTCTAAAATAGGGAGATTGGCCTAGATTACTCAGGGAACCCAAAGTAATCACAAAAATCTTTAAAATTGGAAGAAGGTGTCAGTAGAGTGGAGAGTCAGAGAGAAATGTGAATTAGAAAAAGGATCAGAATTGCTAGCATGAAAATGGAGAAAAGGGCCGATATGCAAGGAATGTGGTGGGTCTGTAGAAGCTGGAAAGAGGAAGGAAAGGGATTGTTCCCTCATGCTTGCATAAAGGAGGAACGTCTCTCTGAGACCTGGAATTTAGCCAACTGAGACCCATGTATGATTTTGAACTATAGACTGTAGGATAATAAATACCTGTTATTTAAGCCATTACATTTGTGTCATTTGTGATGGCAATGATAGAAGACTGAGAGAGTTGGCAAATATTTTTATTGCGACATATTTTTGAATCAAAAACACTCCCTTCTGGAACCATTGAATCTTCCAAGATTTTTCTCATGGTGATATGTGCAATTTTCCAGCATCTGGCAGCATTACTTCTTGGAAGTAAGGACAGACGATTTGAAGAATAACTAAATAAACAATTTTTAGTTATTACATCAGATTAAAAATTCTCAAATTTTGAAAACTAATTTCTTATTTCAATTTATTTTTATAGCCATAGACTTTTCTGTTTAAAAATCTATGTAAAGACATAACAATTAAAAATTTAAGTAATAAAGGGGCATTTTTGATGTTAAGATTTTAGCTGGCCTTCACAATGCCGAGAACTAATAAATATAAACTTAATTTTGCCTTCGCTACTTAGAACTATACCTACTTCACGCCATCGTTCACAACAGTTTTACTAGATAGAAGGTTAATATCATCCCTATTCTTTCAATTAAAATTGTTATACTGTATGAATTCCTTAAACTCTCCATTTTCCTTTGGCTTTTACATTTTTTTATTTCTAGATTGAACAATTCTGGTAACTAACTATAACATCTAGTTAGGAATAATGAAAACAGTATTTATTTATATATTTCTTTCAGTAAACACAAAAGTCTTCCTAACTGCATTCCCACTAACCATGTCCAAGGCGGCCTCATTAGGCTTGTTGACTATCTTATAGCCTCTTTTGGTTCTGAGAGATCTTTCATGTTCTTGAAAAGCACTAGCTAAAGAATTATACCTGCTAAGATATACACCAGATGCAGAAGGGCACCTTGGGATGAATGCATTATAGACGAGAATTCAGCGCAGCCTCCAGTCTTTGTTCTGCTCACCTGCTCACACGGAGTGCACTGTGGCACGCTGGCCTCCTTGTGGAAGCTGTTTGGGAGACTTCCAAGATTAAAGCTGCTGTTAGACATTTCTTCTTTCATATAAGCCTTTTGATTTTTTTCCCCTCTCACTATTACAGTCTGGATCCTAATCTCAATTCCTTTTACTGTTCTTCCATCGTTCTTTTAAAAAAATCTGCTGCAGGGCTCCAAAGAGAGGGCCAACCATAGCAGTTTAAATATCCTTTTTTCTAGGAGGATCAGTGTGAAAATAACATCGCTGTGCTTTCCTCCACTCCGGGCACTTTCAGGCAAGCATCCTGAAGCACTTTGCTAAGCATTGACTGGTTTTCCCAATATCTTTTCAGAGGAAGTGAGGACTTCAAAAGGAATCAATCCATGTCATGCTGAAGTGCAAGCCTTTCTGGGGAGAGTGGTCTCAGGAACACAATAGCAGTTGACAGATTCTTTTTGTACAAAGTGTTTTAGAATTGAGATTCTTTTTTTTTAAAGAATCCGTTAACGCATTCGTCCAAAATATTTTTTCTTCCGTACCTATTATATTCCATACACACACACGTACCTATTATATTCCACAGAGCAATGGGTGTAATCGCTGTCCTTACAAATCGTACGGTGTAAAGCACTGGGTCTCAAACTCGAGAGGCAGCCAGATCTCCTGGAGGACTTGCAAGGCCGACTGCTGAGTCCACCTCACAGCATTTCTGAGTCAGCAGCTCTGGAACGGGGTCCTGAATTTGTGTTTCAGGCGATACTGATGCTCTTTGATAACCATTGTATAGACGATTGTCTATCCTAAGGTAAGTTAACATTTGAGCACATGGCCCAATAAAATGTAAGTGTTGCTGAAAGGTGGGAAGGAGGGGAAGAAAAGATGAGCGCATGAGTTCCCATTAGAGCACGTTAGCTTTCCAGAGCAGCCTGGAAAGTCAAGAGCAAGTGGGGAAACCATCAAATTCACTAAGGCAAAACACAACCCAAGAGGAAGGAAGGGCAGTGAAAACTAAAATCACATTGACATATGACTAGCTGCGGGGCTTTAGGGGAGGCAAAGAGAACATTTAGATTAAATAATCTAGGGCATTTTACAGGTATTATTATTAAATTAAAATTTAATTTAAGCTCTACAAAATCTGCAAATACTTGTTTTACCTCTGATTGGGCTGACATGAAGGGAGGGAAGAGTTGTAGATACGGATCCATACTTCATAATTTTGCCTTGGGCTAATCTTCTGTGAAACACGTGATAGATATGGATCTTAAAAAGTTTAATTCCTTTTATAGTTGTATATTTCTTTTAAAGATTCATTGAGGGGTGTGCTGGTAAGTGTTGAACAATGGGCAAGGTTTGGGCATGAGGAGGCGGCCTTCTTTCACAGTGTTCGCCCACAGCCAATTTTAAGCTGTCAGTGTTTTAAAAACCAGCTCTCACAAAATTCTTGAAAATTTAACTATTAGCTCTTACGACAATATAAGCAAGGTCCTGATCAATTACTCTTAAGTCAGGTTATTTACACCAGCTTAGGTTTAGATATTCGAAAGCATAGATGTGTTTATTGTATTTTTGTCATGTTAACAGAAAAAAAGGCAACTTAATATTTAAAGACTATCTCTTCAATTATTAAAAACTCGAATAATTATAATGTCACAAGCATAGGCATGCATGAACTTTGTGGAGTTTGAGAATATTTTAAAATTTTCCCCTCAAAGGCATACAAAAACTGATTACCTTAACTGAGTCTAACAATATTCTCATCACATACTTTTAGAAATGTATTTTCTTTAAAATGCATTCATTGAGCCCTTTTGGGTGCCTGGCAACAAACTAGGCTCTGTAGACAACTTGATGCTTGAGAAGCTCTCACAGATGTGGTGGGAAGAGGACAAATATATTCACATAGAGGTAAGATAACAGGTTATGCATCCTAGTGGGGACGCCCTGCCTCCCTGCCCCGGGAGGCAGACAGAGCCTCTCATGGCTTCCTTTATCTTCTTTCAGGCATGCTGCTGCTGTAGGTTGAATGCTTATCTGCCCCCAGATCCACACGCTGAAATCCTAAACCCCAAAGTGATGGTAATAGGAGATGGGGCCTTTGGGAGGTGATTAGATCGTGAGGGTGGAGCCATTATGAATGATATCAGTGCCCTTATAAAGGAGACTCCACAGTGCTCTCTGGCCCTTCCACCATGTGGAGTTGAGGTGCCATGGCCATCTGTGAACCAGGAAGTGGGTCCTCACCAGATGCTGAATCTGCTGGCACCTTGATCTTGGACTTCTGGCCTCCAGAACTGTGAGAAATAAATTTCTGTTGTTTATAGGCCGCCTAGTATATGATATTTTATTACAGTAGCCCGAATGGACTAAGATTTGTGTGTGACTCTGTCAGGGTTAGTTCAGCTAATGTGCACGCTCATAATTCTACAAGGGGTTCTTTAACTTGGGACTCTATGAAAGTAATACAATTTACATTGAGAGTGGCTGAAACTGCGTCCATGTGTTGTGATGAGACCCATATACTGTTTATCATAAGCACATGTTTGGAAACTAAAAGATCTGCTGTGCCTGGTGTTGATTTCCGATTTTTATCACTTCAAATTAGGATAAACTTCAGGCAGGAAAGCTAGATGAGTATTTCAGGTTTACCCTTTCTCTCTTGTTGACCCCCAAACCATTCTCATCCTGCCTTGTTGACTTTGTTCTGGCACATGTGCATCTTGTTTCAGGTCTTTGGAAGATGACCCAAGGTAGATATTGTTAGCCCTCGCTTGATAAACCAGTAAGTTGCCAAGTGACATTCAAGCTCACTTTTTCAAAAATATCTCAGTCTTCTAAAGTGAACCCACTCTGTTGATGTCTGTATGACAGCTGGCTCCTTTGAGTGGGATTACTATTGCTGTGCCACTAGCATGTGCAAAAGGAATTTAATGTAATTTTAAACTTATTTATTGAAAAGGGGGATACATGTTGCGTACACCCATGCAATTGGTGCAGGGCAACCTGTACCACATGTGACTCAGTGGCCTCGCCAGTTCACAATGATTGAACTGCAATGCTTTACTACATTTATCTTACATTTTGTAGAGTCATGTTACATTTACAGTTTGTTTAAAGACATTTTGAGGATTTGAGATAAGCCTTAGTTACCTACTCCAGGAATCAAGTTTGAACATACATATGATACCACAGGGCTCTCACTGTTTCTACAATTTTGAGACAGGCTTCAGATCTCAAAGAATAAAGGAAACAAATTACTCCCTCAAAATAAATATTAATCCTATATATTACACAAACAACGCATACAAGGCACATAGGTTGTGTTATATAAAATTGTCAAAAAGCAGAATATTACTCTCTCTTTTATGTAACTGTCGTACAAAGAAGCTTTTAGAGATTAACTCCTAAATCTTTCCTAATATTTTACTTTTGACACAGATTCTAAATGATTACATTATGATTCACAAATCCTTGCATGTGCTGAAATATGAGACCAAAAACATTTATCATGAAAAGGAAATGGAGATACTTCCTTTATAAGTGCCAGTCTTTCCAAAAGCAGTCAGATTCTAAAATTTAGTTGTTTTTATCTTTCTATTGAGAAACAATATTTCTAAGTAATTCCCTTATGCTCGAACTACTTGGTTTCTCATATTTAGACTTCCAGCGTACGCTTCCTGGTGTGATAGATGTAGAAGACACGATAGATGAAGATTAGCCATTTAGCAGCTTATAACGTAAAACTAATGACGCGTTATATTAGCATCACTGGTTTTAGCTGCTGTATTGATTATGATTTTAAATAATACGTTGTAGCTTTGTGCCTTGTTACGTAACCTGTACACGTTGTGTCTCTTGATTCTTTACTCTAAAATGTTAGTGTTCTTGCTCTTCCTTCCAACTCTCCTCCCCGACTTCTATCTCTCAGCTTCTCCAATTTGCACGTTTAGTTTTATAATGTCACCGTTAATAGTATTTACACTTTACTATGTAACCATGATTAATTTCATGCTTTATCTACAAGAGAATTCTTAGAATTGAAGTTCAAAATAGCCAAATTTGTTTTCTTGTGAATATCATTTACTGCCGAGACAGTGTACTATCATTTTATGTTCTTTTCAATACTTTTAAACTTTTTAAATACCTTTCTTTTTTTTCTGTGATGCTTGCTGTTTTCTTCTTCATAGGGACTCCTTTTCCTTGAGGGGTCCTACTTAGCTGTCACCCTTGGTGACAGCTTCACTGCATTCATGATGCTTATTCAACTGTTTCTTGGGACCCAATATTTTCCTCTGTTGTCATTGATAGCTCTGTTTTTGCTTTACCATGTCTTCAAGAAACTGCCTTAGAAGCGACGCATGTAAGTATTCTCCTTATTTACACACCTGAAAACTTTTATTCTATATTGACATTACTCTGATAGTGTGGCTGAGCACACAATTATAGGTTGTTTACATTTTTTCTCATTAAATTGAAGAATTCATTCGTTGTCCTCTGACGTGTCATGTTGCTGTTGAGAAGTCTGACACCTCCCTGGCTCACGTCCTGTTCAGCCATCCATTTTATTTATTGTTGTTGTTGTTGTTATTATTTTCTTTCTGAGAGTTTCAGAATCTCCCTTTGTTCGAAGTGTTCTGGGATACACGTTAGAGGTTTGGATTTAGACGGATCCTTTGCATCCTTTCATCTTTTTTTTTATTTCCTCCTAGACATTCTAGGAGATTGGTTCTCTATGTCCCAGGGCCTTCTTTCCTCTCTCTCTCTTTCTCTTTTTCCTTTTCACCTTTCTGGGAGATTTTCTTCAATATTTTAATCCAATCTAAAATAAAAATCCAGCACATTTAATTTTAGCAATCATGTTTTTGATTTCCACCTGTTCCTGCTTGTTTTTGCTGTTTCTCTATCATGGCCTCCTGTAGTCTGTGAATACTAGATATTTTTTCCCCTTCAATTCCTGAACTTACCTATGAATCTATTTATTTATTTACTTAGTTTGTTGATTTATCCCCTTATTTCATATTGACTGCTTGGTTCAAAGGTCTTGCACCTCAAGCTTGACTCTTCGAAATGAAGGCGGGAGCAGCAACCAGCTGTCTGGGAGCTCTGTCAACGCACGGTGATCTTGGTTGCAGAGGATTTGGGCAAGGATGAAGACATTTTGACGTGTGGTCCCTAAATTCCAGAATGCAATGGCCTTTTATCTCCTCTAGTATTTTTATCTACTTCTTAAGAAAATAATCATTGATTTGATAAACATTGATTTTCTGTGTTGAACTAGAAATTATGTAGCTGTTTAACATCTAGAATTTCAATTTAAACTTTTCAGCCTAAAGTTTTTTTTTTTTTTTTTTTTTAATACAGATTTGTACCTGGGATTTCCAAGTTCCAGGTCTCTCTAAGTGTCTGCTCCCATGACTCTATCAACCTGTTATGAGTGACTCTGGGTTGCAGCTCTCTTTCTCTCTCTCTTTCTCTTAGTTTTTCTCTCTCTGGCTCTTCCCTAGCACTTCTATCCATTTTCAACTTTCCACAAATATATTTTTAAATTTTTTTAAGGATTGGCCCTGAGCTAATATCTGTTGCCAATCTTCCTCTATTTTGTATGTGGGATGCTGTCACAGCATGGCTTGATGAAAGATGTATAGGTCTGTGCCTGGGATCCAAACCTGAGAACCCCAGGCTGCCAAAGCAGAGCATGAGAACTTAACCTCTATGCCACCAGGCCAGCCTCTACAACATCTCTTTATTTCTATTTTTATATTAGGTCTTAGAAGGGTGAGGAATGAAATGCTTGTTTTCCATATACCATTATATACTATTAATATACACTAGTCATTCCAATAACTATTCAAATTTTTAAAATTATTTTTGAATTTTGAAAGGAAAAAAAGCACAGAAAGTAAAGGTTCACTACAAAAACAAATTTTTACCGTGAACCGTTTGAGAGTAGTTTGCCAATCTGATGCCCCATTCTCTCAACCGCTTTGTTGTATATTTCCTACAAACAAGGACATTTTCTTACACAACCATCATACAAACATCAAAATTAGAAAATTCACACTGATACCTGATAGCCTCTAATACTCATATCACATTCAAGTTTGACCAGTTGTGCCAATAATGTCCTTTATAGCAGAAGAATAAAGTCAGAATCAACTGCTGTATTTACTTGCCATTTTTTTCAGTCTCCTTCAGATTGGAAATTTCTTTGGCTGTACTTTGACGGTCGTGACCTTGACAATTCAAAGACTAGAGGTCTGCTGTTTTTCACAATATCATTCCACTAGGATTTCTCAGATGTGTTCTCATAATTAGAGTCACGTTATGAGTCTTTGACAGGAACACCACAGGTGTGATGCCGTGTTCTTTCCATGACAAGATTTCCTTTTGTCCCGTTACTTATTGATGTCACGTTGATGGTTTGATTAAGGTGATATCTGTGAGGCTGTTTTTGTATAAATTTACTCTTTTTCCCTTTGTAACTAAATAAGAATTTTATGGGGAGGTCATTTGAAACTCTGGTAATATTCCATTTCTTATCAAACTTCCAATATCTTTATTTATATCAATATGGACTCATAGATTCTTATTTTATTCATAGAATATAATAAATTATTATTGAATATTTGAATGCTCAAATTTTAGGATTTATGGCCAAGCTGTCTTGGGGTGTTGATTTTACACATTGCCATCACTGAGCACTTGCTCACTTTCTAGCAGATATGAATCTCCTCTTGAACTTTCTTGGTGCCAGCTCTGGCATTGGTCATTTCTACAAAGAGTCTTGGTTCCTTTTAGTGGGGATTGGTATTTAGAGGGCCAAGATCAGAATGCTGGGTGTGTGCGTTGCTGTTGGTTTGTCACAGTTCCTAAGCATCTAAGTATGTAATTGTTCACCGAGTTTCTATGGGTAAAGGAAGGAAGAAGAAGGAAGGAAGAGTAGGAAGAAGAGAAGGAGAAGGAAGAGTAGATGATAAGAAAACTTTCCCAAGAAGATCACAAGATAAGAGAATTTTTTCAGATTTGTATTTATTTACTATTCAGCGGATATCAAACTATATGTTGTAAGAAAGTCGTAATCTTTTCCTAGCGCTGATAGAATTGATGTTTACATTTATTAGATATCTCACTCTATATTCACATATTGGCCTTTATTCAAAAGTATTTTTGCTACATAGATATTCATAATTCAAAATAAATTTGTAAACTACAATCTTTGACAACAGACAAATACAGGCATCAGAATAAAATATACTGCTTTTAAATGTCTTTTACTCATTCAGGGAATGGAACTATTTATTGGCTTAATTTTATACTTAAAGGGAAAACCCACAATAGCTAGAAAAAATGTTCTAAATGAACAAAGTGTTTTTCTTTGCTACCCAAAAGATGTTTGTTAATATAGACGTAAATTCTTTTTCAGCTTACTTCTCCAATCAGACAAGCAAATGAACAAAGTATTCTCTGTTTATCTTTGTGTAGTCACTATTTTCAGGATAATCACTAGTATATGTGTGAATGGTTTTTTTTGGCAGTGTAGCAAAGGAAACAGATTTTACGCAGATATTTATTTGAGCAGTCTCAGTTAATTTCTAATCAGACAGATTGCCGATTTAAGCATAATTATGGATACTAAATACATAGAAGTCTTCAGAAAATCAGAGAAAATGAAATACCTATTTAAAGTCATAAATCAAACAGAAGGAACATAAGCAAGTGTATTGGCTGTGCGGACTTGTGACTAGTGTTCCCTTTGTCACTGACGTTGCACGAAACTGTGAGATTTCCCTTCTGTCTTCTGATCTGGGGATGTTCATACTCAGGAAAATACGCCTGGAATTTCAAAGTTATTCGAAGCCAGTAGATTATGGATTGAATCTTTCTTACTTTGTTTAACCACAGAATTTAAACCATTTGCTATTCCCACAGAGAGACATAGTTTTACATTTGCTCGCAATGTGATTTCAAATGAAAATGAACAACACAGAAATGAAGGTGGAAGCTCTTCATCCATTCTTCTCTCCAATTCCTGAAACTGTATTGCATTCCATTGGAGTCAAATGAATATATAGTGCTTTTATTAAACTCCTGAGTTCCTTTCTTGATACCTGGTCAAATCTAGGCTCAGTGAGATTTCACAAATCCACACTGATTTTACTGCAGCTGTCATTATTTTGATTATTTATTCATCTCTACCTAGCTTTTAATAGTCTCCTAATTTCAGGCACTATTTCTGGAAAATAGGAGCTTGAACAGACACAAGTTTTAATTATGGAGAAACATTATTTTTAATAGGAGGCCAATACAAATTTTTACTTTATAACATTTTAAAATATCACTTAAAAATTTTATTTCCAGGGGCAGGCCAGTGGCGCAGTGGTTACGTTCGCACGTTCCGCTTCTCAAGGGCCCGGGGTTTCCCGGTTCGGATCCCTGGTGCGGACATGGCACTGCTTGGCACGCCATGCTGTGGTGGGCATCCCACATATAAATTAGAGGAAGATGGGCATGGATGTTAGCTCAGGGCCAGGCTTCCTTGTCAAAAAGAGGAGGACTGGCAGTAGTTAGCTCAGAGCTAGTCTTCCTCAAAAAAAAAAAAATTATTTCCAGAGAAGTATCTTTTCTTTTTATAGCTACAGTATTGACACAAGAATTGTAAAAATAAACAATTAATTGTTGTAATGAAAACGTTGGCCAGTAAAAGGAAGCAAGGGATAGTTCTGATCTTTTAGTCAGATTTCACCTGAGGTCACGAGATAGAGAATACAACTTTTTTAGGTATAAAAGGAATATCCACTAAACTCAACTTGGTAGATTTATATAAATTTATTCATTTCAATTAAATTTTCTTTTCTAGCAGAGTGAATAACAGAAATAAGCACTTTATACAGAATTTCAGAGTAGCCGTTCTACCTAAGTAATTATGTTCATTAGATTTCAAAATATTTATGTATTATCTTGAAATGTGAATGAGAAACATCACATTATAACTGAAGACGTTGACCAACCAACAAACAAGCATACCTTCCCCAAAGAACTCAGTGAGAAGTAACTTCTTTTTTTTATCTTTTAAGTCTGAAGTATGCAAAGGATTCTCATATCCTGAAATTTGCATTTTGAAAGAAATGCTTTTTAAATTCAGTATATTTATGTATATATCATATCATTAGTCATGTAACTAGTTTGTTTTTCAAGCAATGGGGGAGTATGGCTTATTCAAACAAAAGAAAAACGTCTGAACATTCAAGCAATAATTGTCACTATCTACCTTTATAGCCTTTTTTTTTTTTTTACCCAGTGATTACTTATACAAAGCATTTGGCCTAGCAGAAAACATATTTTAAATTGCTGTCATTTTTCACTGTGAAAGTAATAACTTTCTAACAAACACTATAGATGCAATGCTTTAACTGTCATAGGAATATATCTGTAGTGTTAAATTTAAAATATAAGCAGTAAGTAAACTATAAACAGAAAAAAATGTTTCTACCCCTAGTATTATCTTAAATACTTTTATAATATAATCAAATAAATGTGATTTTTTTTCAGTCCTGCAAAAAAATTATAAAAAATTTTTGTACTATGGTTTCATGCTCATCTTGCATTTCCTCTTCATCATGGCCAATAGTCATTTGATTTATTTACACATAAATGGTGAAAGGCTAACATACATTTTAATAATGACTATTCACATAACATAGGTGGATGTAACTGTAGTGCAGGAGAAGTTATTAAATACAAGGAAGTAATTTACAATAATTATAAAATCATATACTAGATTAGCAAAGAATACCAAATGGACTTTTTCCTCTCGTGATATATTGATATCGAATAGATGTCACAGTACTTGGATGGATAAACATTTGTCTTTCTCAGAGATTGACTCTCGACCAGAAAATTTCTTAAGGTCATTTTCAATACTATCAATCTATTAATACTAGCTCTAATTATTTTTCAACTCTTGAGAAAGCTGCCCTTTAGCTTTTAATTAAAGCCAGTTTATTAAATTCCGCAAGTTTAAAACTTGAATGTCTGCTTGATGTTGAAATAAGCCTCCTTTCCTGTTTTTTATGAATTCCATACATTTAGTCAACAATTCCTAGAGGTGTTCTTTGAAAATACTGTCGATGCTCACCTGCACGCCTGGCTAATTCACGTCTTACCTTCGGCTTGGCTTCTGTAGTTCCTCTCATGGCCCCCTGAGGGCGCTGGAGTTAGGTCAGAGTTGCACTAAGTGCACAGGCACATTTTTACCCACTTCTTCATCACGGAACAGAGTCACTGACTCACAGGGCTTCTTGTTTTGTTTTCCCTAAGTCGATATTCATTTACATAGATATTATTTCAGTCCATCTCAAAACATATAAAATACACATCAGTGATTATGAGTGGAAGTAGATTTATGCCTACTATTTTAAACTTAAAAGGACAAGACTTTTACATTTTTTCAGATTTTTTTCACTTTGAAATTGTTTTGAAAGTTTAAAGGGAATGACATGTGAGTTAAAGACTCCTGTAATGAACTGATAATACTGATTGCTGAGTAAGTTTAATAAAAATCTTGAGTGTCCTGTGGGCACCATTTCTTATCTCTAATCGCATTCAAAAGGTTAGTTAAATTATTAGTTTATATTTCAATAAAGTTTTATAGTTTCAGGAATAAGTGTTTCTCCTCGCAAATGTGAAACCTGGTATTGATAATATAAAACATTCTAACCCACTGATGTGCTGGTAAATATTCAACAACCAGATTTGTAGCTTTTGCTGATTTCACTGTGTAAATATTTCCACTCTGGTTCGTTTCAAGCTAATGATGTGCCAATGGCAATTCGCTAGACACAGAGTTGTGAAGAGATGCACAGTAGCACACCATTGCACAGTGTTTCTGTCTTACAGATGCAGAGACGTAAATAACTGTAAGAGTATACTTAACAATAAAATGTGTTTAAAAATATTTCAAGGTGAGGACTTTTGCATATTACCTTTCTTTTAGTATAACTTAGCTGTGAGTTTTCATAATTGAATTTTTAATGATATCTATGTTTAATAACTGGCTCACAAAATTCCTGAAATTTTAACAATCAGCTCTCATGACTGGGTGGTACAAACCACCCAGCAAATAGTGTCTTCAACACCCCCTGGGGCTTCTCTAGACTGATCCTGAAAGCAATAAAGTGTAATTATGAGAGATAAATTTAGTAAATTGTGTGTTTGTAAACAATAGACCCACTGATCTGGTGGGTGGCTTGTTTGGAGAATTTTTTATCTCATCCTTAGTGATTGTGTTTGTGTGTATGTGTGGGGAGAGGTGTGTAGAAATGTGTAGAGCAGTTTAGAACAAATAGCCACAGCTCCTAAAAGAACAATTTTCAAACTATCCGAAGGATGTCTTTCAAAGATGCCCATTTCTCTCTCGCCTTTAACATTTAAGGAACCCTCCTTCTGGGCTTGTTTTTCTCAGGTTTATGTCAAACTGCTTTTCCCCAAACTTTTGTGTTTACTGCTCAGTGTTATAATCCCTCCCTATCCTTACTGGCTGTGGTTATTACCTTTTATACGAAAGCTCTGTGTTGAGAGCCAGTTATGAGTTTCTGTCCCAGTGGATCATATGATGAAGTTGAAGCGGGCTGTCATCCAAAGCTGTATAATAGCCCCAGATGGGGATACAGAGTGCCGTGGATTATTGATAGTCATAGCTGCAGTTCTGCTGACAAATTTGATGTCTCCTTTGTTTGGTTTCCAATATTAAGAAATATTTCTGGTAGCATGTCATCCCATTGAGTCATTTGGAGTGGAGGTGATGATTCAGATTTCTAGTTGTTTATTCCGATAGTTCCGATAATATGCACAGTATCTAAATGATAGATTAAAATCAAATGATTAAATAGAAATGTAGGTCCATATTAAATCTACAGAAAATTACAGTAGCAAAAACCTAGTTGTGTCAAAATCATCATTAGTTATTTTAATAGAAATTATTTTTCTAGTTAAAATATTCATTGAATGGTACACATACCTTTGAAAGTTAGCAATTATTTCCTAAAAGTTCCTGTGGCAGAAATCAAATGACAAGGAGTTAAAAAATACATTATTTGGTTTGTTTTTGTTTTTTACTGACAGGTAGATTGATGCGTTGGCACACCTAATTGACGTAGTTACTATTCAAAAGTATTTTCTAGCTTGGCATACATTTTAATTTGTTTTTTAATGCCACTCTATGGCAAACTTAGTGTGAAAAAAACTCTTTTTGACATTATAAAATGCTATTTTAAAGTCCTAGTGCTGACATCTCCCAGGAAACTCTGAAAAATCATTCCCTTTAGAACTTCCTTATGCTATATTTTTTATTCATTCTTTAGATTTTCATCATTGTATCTTACTATAAGATTAGAAATTATTGTGATATCACTAAGAAAGAATCAAACCTCGCAAAGGAAGCAAGATAAATACAAGATTAACAATATGGCCAAGACTGACTATGGCTAATGTTTGTGCGGGAAATTGGTGGTTTTACCTTTTTTTTTCTTTTCTTCCCAGTAGAGCTAGCCAGCTACTGGAAAAAAAAAAAGGATTGAAGTGTGATAGAAGATGTATTTTTGTTCTCAGAAAGCACAGACAGCTCTTTTGTTAATAGAAGTAGATAGTGTTCATTCATTTTCATCCTCCCTTCTCTTCATCCTCGTTTTTAATCCAACCAAATTATAGTTTTTATACCCAGATATGGTTAGAAACAAAACTGATAATATGAAAAAAATATTTGATTTGCTTAATTTATAAGTACTCACAAATCTTTTGGCATTCTGGGTATGTGTATGTGTGCACACAGGTAAATGTGTATGATTTTCCTTATATTTCTAGTTCTAGAAGTGCCATAAAGTAATTTTTAAATCAGTGTAAGTTTCTTATGAATATATTTCATTTATCGTCAGAACTGAGCATGTGGCAGTGATGGAAAGTTAAATTTCTCCATTGATGTTGACTCTCCTGTTATATTCAACACAAATACAAAAGGTTGTTTTCCAGTGAAATGGAAGAAATTAAAATGGGTAAAAATAAGCCCCGCTTAAAAATTAGGGACAATGGAGCTAATAAAAATGTTATGTTTCCTATAATAGTTTAACATTGATTTTATTTTAAAAGTCAAATTCATTGGAAGATTCTAAAGCAAAGCCATACTCAGCATCATGGCATGCACGGCACTGCATGAGGTAGGCTAGATTTGGTTGAGTTGAGTTCATTTTGTGAAGTTTGTAAATTAGGTGGAGGGAAGAGAGAAGTGTTTGATAAAAGGATTATTATGTTATAACATTTTATTACTTTATTTTGTTGTTGCCATGATTTTATGTTAGGCAAGAATTTTGCATCACTCAAGTATATATAATGAGACTAAATAATACAAGTGCTTTGCTGGTAATGACCTAGTAGAAGGAGGTAATGATTCTAGAAGAGTGTCACAGCCGTATATAATTTATATTCTGTCTGCTTCCAAAATATTGACATTGCCTTAACACAGGTGAAAAAAAAAGTAAAATAAGAAATTTCAAGATAAGAACAAAATGAACAGATAGCAAGCTTATTAAATGAATAAATTTTTCCTCTATTTTTGACAGCTAAGGGAAAAATTAGTGAATTCAGTTCAGCACATTTATTGAATTGGTTATGGGTAACGAATAATGGTAGGCATTTCAGGTGATATAAAGATGAGTAAGTAGAGTTATTTTTGTCCTCTGAAACAAAAGGAAAGTTTATCTGTCGTGTAAAACTTGTCTGAAACCTCAATGTTGGTGCTTTTGTATATAGGACATTGGGTATTTCACAATCAATTCTACTGTAGTTGAGTAAAAAAGGAAGAAATTGGAAATTTATTACTGGTTGCATAGTAGGTTCCTAATAACATCTGTTGAATAAATTGGTGAATAGACCCGTGTTTGGATGATTCATGTAAATGGGTGTGTGCATATATAATATGTTTATTCGTACTGATGACATAATCTTGAGTCAATGTTTTATGGAAGCTGAGATATATCCAAGAATTTTTTCTAAACTTAAAAACATAGAAATACAACTTATAGAAATGAGGCAAAATAAATATTTTATCTGTCCATTAAATTGATTCTCTGAAATGTGAAAAAACTTAGGCAAACCTTAGTAGGTATTAATTTAAAATATATTAATGATTGAAGTATCTGCCTATGTCAGTCAGGTTTGGTTAAGTTAAGCTGTAGTGATAAATTACCCTCAAATTTTAGTAGCTTACAACACTGTAGTTGGTATAGACTTATGTTCACATGGATTCAAGGTTGGCTCTGGTTTTACCCTGGGTCCTCCTACAGCTGAAGATAAAGTGCCTATCTGGAACATGTCATGTCATGTCAGAGGAGAAGGGATCAGCTGGAACCAAGGCTCTTCCTGAAAGTGCCACAAGTCATTTGACACACACATTTCATCGCTCAAAGCAAATCTCATGACCAATCCTGATATTACTTGGGTGAGAAGTATAATTCTCCCATAAGACCAGACCCAATGGGGGTAAGTAGCAAATATTGTGCAAATAATGTAATCTGCCATACTACAAATACTTGTTTTGCTAAATATGCATTTGTTAGATAAAAAGTGTCATAGACCTGTGGTTGTGTAGGAAGGCTCTGAGGGATACTGCAACAAACTCACAGGGCCACAGGCTATCTTAAATGTTTGAGATAAACCCAGTGTCCTCTGTGGGATACAGCATAAATTACTAGCTCAGGAAAGTTCACAGTTCCAATCTAATCAAGTGACTCTCCTTTCGATGACGTCCTATCTTTGAAAAGCAGGGTTTTTCGTGGTTGCTGTGAAAAAATGAAATTGTGTGAAACTAAATATGGAACAGGACAGGGGAGTGGCCGTGTCCAATCTGATTCCATGATTTGAGAAGGCATGCTAGACCCATGAGGCACACACATCCCATTAGTCCATAATTGTGGTGGTTTGTTTAGGCATGAAATATAACTATTTTTTTTTCTTTCCTTACATGTATTTTATTTTTTCAAATAACTACTAAGTTGTTAGGATATAAATGATTGTTAAGTTGTTTAGACCTAACTACTTAATACGTGGAACTGTTAGGTATTTATTTTGGCTGAGGATCACTGTGAAAAAAATACTGACATTTAAGAGCACTTTGAACTGAGAAAGTATGGGAACTTCTTGATAGGCTTTAAAAGCTGGTTGAAAATTTACCTTTTTCTTGGAAATTTTGAGCGAGATTTGTATTTCAACCTGAAGTGGAAATTCATCTGTTTCAATCTATTTGTAGGTAATAAGTATGCCTGCAGATAACCACATAACTGATACTCGATATTTAACATCTAGCATACGATGGCACCTACAAATCAAAGAAGATGATAGCAATACAGAAGTAGTATCCAGCAACCCTGAGTGCTCATGCAATTTTTTTCAAGCAAAACTCTGAATTAACTCAAGAAGTTGCAAAAGTGCCTGATTGGCATCTCAAAGGTCAATGCATTACTACTGGAGTTCTTCCTTTATAAAGGAGTCTTACTGATCAACACTATGGGGCATACAGTATCAAGGTTTTTCACAGATGCCAAAAAAATGTGTTTTTGCTATCTATTTGTATTTTGGAATGTTCATATCCATCTTGTAGGCTAATTCTAATGTTGCTTCATCTCATATATGTTGACAATTCAATAGTAATCAGGATTTGCTCATAAATTATTGTTCCATCTCTCTTTTTCCTTACTAAGCAAACATCCCACAGGACAGAGTAGATGTGGGAAATGTCCCACTTTCGATTGCGCCTCAGCCATCTGTCTTAAAGGGTAAGTGTGGAGGAGGCTTTGATCCCTTCTACGGGTATCATAGACACATTTGTTGATCCTCCCTATTATCTCTAGCTCATCTAATTTCCATTTATTTTAACTACTTTAAAGATGGAAATATACACATGTTGTTTAAAGACTTCTATGTGTAGAAGTGAATTGGACTTTAAAGTTTCTGAATCCTGGGCAATGATGGCTTATAGCTGTTGAAGATGTTTACACCACATTCACATGAGTATGGATCACCTATTCTTCTTTTTGAGGAAGATTAGCCCTGAGCTAACATCTGCTGGCAATCCTCCTCTTTCTGCTGAGGAAAATTAGCCCTGAGCTGACATCCGTGCCCATCTTCCTCTACTTTATATGTGGGACACCTGCCACAGCATGGCTTGATAAAGGGTAGTAGGTCTGTGCCTGGGATCTGAACTGGCAAACCTCGGGCCACTGAAGCAGAGCACACGAACTCAACCATTACGCCACCCGGCCAAGCCCATGGATTGCCTATTCTTGTTCAAGGTTTCTGACTGAGAACAAACAGAAAAATGACATGCTCTATTGTTTTGGAGACAAATGTGCAATTTAATAATCACATTTACTCAGAGAAGTTACACAAGGGAAGAAACAACTTTGCTTTGAGAATGCGTCAAGAGAGAAATTACTAAGAGGTCAGCACCTTAGTTGGACTTAAAATGCATCTGAGAATCTAGGTGGATAAAGCAGTGATGACTAAAGTGAGGCAGGGAGGTTTTGAGGCAGAGAAGTAGTCTTTTCGTAAAGACATGGATGATTGAGGCACAAGGACGGGGAACTCTGTGACATTCAGTGTGGCCAGCCTATAGGGTTTGTGTTGGAGAGTGACAGCATATGTGTCTAGAAAGGAGGGCAGAGATCAGAACATAAATATGTGCATGTATGCCATGAAAATACTTGGTTTTCACTTTAATGTGACGGTGGACCACTATAAAGTTTAAAGAAGGGGGTAATTAATTGTGTTTGTAATTTAGAAATAACAGTCTTTCACCATTTATAGAAACTGATTGAAGAGGAGAGGGCAATGGAGACAGACGTAAATTTAAGTTCCCTGCCAAGCCAGAAGTTCTCTTACCTACACACTTTATAACTTGGCTCAGTATCTACCGGAAACCAGGAAGTGATTTGACCTCTCAAGTATATTGGGCATATCTTCGGTTCAGTGGGCATCACTATTATATATTGTGTTTTCAACTCCTGTCCTGGAGAGCTGCTCAGGTCAATAGAATTTCAAAGGTAATACATAACATGTGCTGAGGCATAAACAAAATGGGGAGGGATAGTTCTACCTTGTTCCTGCTTAACATCGGAATTGGAAAATACCCTGAAGCTAACAGAACAGAGAAGAGTTTTTCAAATTGGGTCAGTTTAAATCAAATGAACATGAAAGGAAAGAAAAAGGAACCCATACAAGTTTTGTGGGCAGTAGAATGATTTAAATGCTGAATGGTCAGATTATTATTTCTTTAGTTCTCATTTCTGCTGTGGTAATATAAAAATTAATGCTTAAATTGTTACTTTTGACAAGCAATTTTAAGGAGTTTTAGTATCTTGGAATAATAATAGTGGAAACAATGTGGTCAAAATTTGATATATGGTCTATATTTTTAACATAAATTCTTTTGTCAACTGTCTATGATTTTATCCTTACATGTCTAAAGGTTAGTGTTAAGAATGTGTTAAGCTTTGTGAATCACATTTAATTTTTATTTCCTATCATTTTACATAATGAAAGCAGAAAAGTGATCAGAACATCCATTACTTACATTACCACGCTATCTACATTGTTTAGAAATTTGGACTATGTTATTAAGGCCACTAAACATTGAATGTCATAAGAAAAATAGAGTAAATGTTATTCTTAAGTGGTAATTTCTGAGTAGATTTTGAAACAGTTATCTCGTAGAGCTGTAAATTCATAACTCATACAAGTGTGTGAGACAGTTTCAAATATCTTGAATCTATATTGTGTAAATTCAAATTACGTACTGCAAATCGGCCCAGCTACTTAAGTCTGTTGAGAAGAGGAGGAAAGCAGGCTTGTCTTGAGTTTATAGGTATTAATGAATTGGCCTGCATAAACTGTAGGTATCCCAAGGTCTCTTTCTTGGTAGAGACGATAAATCTTTCCTTTTTTGATTTGATTTGTAGTACAGTTGGCAAAATAAGGTATTCCTGATGATTTTGTCATGCAAACGAAACAAAGATATATAAAGTAAAACGTGTATAGAATATGGCATACATATGTATTTCATGCATATATATGTATTTCAATACAGATATATACTTAATTGAGAACTTTTTAAATCACTGATTTTTAATTTGCGCTTCTTATTGTTTCTCCTTTAATCACGTTTTCTCTATTTCTTTCTTCAGTACCTTTCTTCAATTTCTTTTTCTCTGCTTCCTTTTCACTTTCCCAGTCTTTCTCTACTGTAATATAGTAGACCATTAAAAAAGCAGGATAAGTACATTTACAGCTTTCTTCCTGCTGCCCTCAGGGTGCTATAAATGCGCAAACTGGATATAATTGAGGCACATATTAACTTACCTTCTGTTGTACAGGAAGAACATAAGCAGGCTGTTAATGTGCACTCTGTTGAAACTCTTAACTTGGGGGATGAGAATTAGCTTGCAGTAGTAATTTGGTAAGCACCTGGGAAAATTGCAAGCTTCATTTCTTGCAACGTGGAATATGATTAAAAAGAGAATGTATTATTATCATGGGCACCATTAAAAAATGTGTAGACAGCATTCTATGATGTTAAAATGGAAATTGGAAGTTATACTCAAATGTTGAAGATGCTGCATGTTAATTACTGTCTACCACAGTGCGCTGCAAGTGCAATTCAATTATTTGCTTTGTCAAGCAATATTTTTATTAACCTGAACTTTAATTTTGTGCATCTAGTGTTTTTCATATTGTGGTAAAACAGTGGAATAATAAGTTACCCCACCCAGAGCTCTTTGAAACACCAGAAATGCATCCTCTAACATAGGAATCCACATTTAAATCTAGATACAAAACATTTCTCAAATTTCAGGAATTTCTTTTTAAATATCAGGTAGCGAGCTTTTAAAATATCTATTCAGCACTTTAGCATTTTGCTGGGTGCTTATAGTAACTTTTGTTCTTCCAGCAAATTTTTGAAGTAGGCATTATTGTACCCATGTTTGATTTGAAGAAACTACGGCTGAGAGAAGGGAACTGAGGTGCACAAGGTCACTCAGCCTGTTCTTAGTGGAGTCAAACATTAAACTGAGGCTTACCTTTGTCCAAGATTCAATTTCTAGGACACACCACGTCCCTGGGTTAAATCTTATTAGCTGACTTTGGGACTTTAGTGGAAAAATTCTAGATATCTCTTGTTTTATGTTTTACAACATTTTCCCATAACCAAGGATAACATAAATAATATATTATAAAAGCACGACTTATTTGCATTTGGAACTCACATTTGGATAATCATTTTAATTGTTAGTGAATAAATGACCTTTATTTGCTGATTACTTAATTTTATTTAAAGTCATTAGCCACATCTGACAAAACATTTGATTGCTTGGCTTCTGGGCCAAATCGGCTGCAAAGAAATCATAAGGATCTGCCCTGTGTTTAGTTTGGTCAATTAGTTCTGTAATAGAAAATGATGCAATCATATACTTTTAAACTTAGCTAGGGTAACCAAAGTGATGCATAATATAATTTATCTAGTCATTCTTTCAATATAACCTGTTCTGAGTATCTACCAATTATCTCTTAAACTGTGCTTGGTTATAAAGATGAAATGATGAACACGACACATATTTTTTAAGGAAGTCAGTAGTTTAGCTATATAAACAGACATATAAATGGTCCATCATGTAAAAATACTATTCATAATGATTCTTTAAAAATGATGCAAGATAAGACAGAACAAAACGCTAATTGACCACAGAGGAGAGACTCAGTAACTCTGCCTGAGGGAGCGCAGCAAAACTGGAAGGAAGAATTGGGTCATCCAGTAGAATAAGGAGTTTGTACAGAGAGGGTTGAGGAGTGTTAGGGAGCAGCTGCTCCATAGCAAAATGGCTTTTTTCAGGTGAGAGGGGAAAGGCTTTGAGAAATATTGTGTATATACATATATACCTATGCCAAATACATAATACACACATACATACACGCATACAGACACGTATCGATAACACGTCTTGGTTTGCTCATTTGTCTCTCTCTAGATATGTTACTCTTTATGTGCACAGCTGAGCAAGAAAAGTGTATGCATATATATGTACAAAAATACATGCTTACTTAAAATCATGAAGGTATTGATTCTTTAAAAATTAAGCATAATAAAATTTAAAGAGATATAATATTTTAATTCTGGATTTTTTAACAGGATCCTTGGTATATGATTTATTTAAGGGAATATAAATCTAGAATCTATTGTTTTTCTATTAGCAAAATTCAAATTTTCAAGGTTTTGATGCAAAAGCATCATTATTTTTTTTTAATTAAGCAGGTATAGATTAGCTTATTTGAAAATGAACCAATAAATGAGTCAACTTTACTTAACCTGATGTTAGGGACGATATCTAGAGCAACTTTGACCCCAGTTTATTAATCTTATATAAAAGTAAGCACTTAAAAATAAATGATTTAACCAACTAATATGTCAATTATAGTGCATGGATAGCTATCTATATATCATCCACCTATTTCTGACACTTTCTGAATTTTTTCTAAAAATTGTAATTATCCAGTTATTAAAAAATATTTGTATCTATCATTTTGAATTTATCATTAAAATTTATTCATTAATTCAAGGGTAAAATTAGTATGGAATATCCATCAAACATTCTTCAGATGTCAAATTGTAAAAAACAGATTTTTAAAAAATGCCAAAATATTTGTTAATCATATAGTAATTTAGCATTAATGAGTTGTAGTATTTATCATGCTTATAATCACAAACTTATTGACATCATACTTTGTGTATTCTATGATTTAATTAATAACTATTACATGATCCATTTACTACCTTTTATTGAAAGTTCTTTTCTTTTGAAAAAGTAATCTTTTAAATGTAGGATCTGTATCCTCATACCAGCCCACTTTCTGGCATATAATATATATGCCAGATATATAATATATGTGACTATATAGTAGGCATTCAAAGTGAACTAACCTAAATTTGCAAGTAATATTTTTATTTTTTACATATATTTAAATAGTGAATCAGAGACAATTATCAGAAAGTATTTTAACATGTGCATATATACATGGATGTGTCAAATATTCTGAGAATGTACCATATTCCATATATGATATTCTAAATATAATAATGAAGTCATAGTTTCATATATAACAAGAAAGTTATATTTCTAAAACTACTCAGAATAAGCTGGAGAATTGTCCATCCCATCATGCTTTCTTCTTTTTCAATTAATGCTCAGTCTTTACAGAGATTAATCACTTTACCTGGCAAACTGACCTGAATGAATGGTCTAAGCGTGTTTGCCCTCCTTCTCATTAAGTTTGCTGTCTGTCTAGCTTATAATAACCCCAGGTTGGGAGAGGTAATTAAGTGATTTGGTTTTAATAAAAGACCTTCCTTTTTAGTTCCTTCTAACTAGCTCTAGCCGAACAGTTCTCAGGGGTTTATAAAATGTAGGAAATGATCTCACATTTGCAATGGAAATAAATTAAATCCTGCAACAGAAAGTTGTTTCCCATGATAGGGCCCTTTAAACTCATCAATCGTAAGTGTATAATTAACATACTTCATTTATTTATTTATTTATGCACAAATATTGTCTCTCCTCCCCAAACATCTATATGTGATACCTGAGTACTTACTGATGATTAGTACTTACTTAATGACTATCAATCATGGGCTTTGTCATAAAATCCTATGATGCCTTAAACTGAAGCCATTTGATATCTTACACTGTAAGATAAGAGCAGAAGAGATTCATTAACCAGGAACTTCAAAATAGATGATGAATTTTCCCTCTCTTCTTATTGAAATATCCTTTAACTTCTCTTTCCATCACCTCATGGTTTGGAAAATTATCTAATTATCGGTGTAACAATATTTTTTTCCTAACCTCGGACATCTTTGGGTAAGTGTTAAAAATAATTGTCAAACTTCATTAATTTTTACACACACACATGCACACATACATACACAACATACCACAAATGTTACATGTGAGATGATTAATAAATAGAACTTTTGGTCTCATTTTTCTAATTTTGTTAGCCATGAAAACATTTATCTCACTATTTTTTTTAAGATTGGCCCTGAGTTAACATCTTTTGCCAATCTTCTTTTTTTTTCCTTCTTCTTCTCCTCAAAGTGCCCTCAGTACAAGGAGCATATTCTAGTTGTAGGTCCTTCTAGTTCTACTATGTGGGGCACCACCTCAGCATGGCTTGATGAGTGGTGCTAGGTCCCTGCCCAGGATCCGAATCGGTGAAACCCTGGGCTGCTGAAATGGAGCACGTGAACTTAACCACTCAACCACAGGGATGGCCCCCTTTCATTTTCTAAATTATCATAATTTAGTAATGCCATATTTATTTCAAATTTGGGTAAGGAGTTAGTGAATATGACTTTAGAACTTGAGTTATTTTAACTATGAGAGATGACCACTCTCCACCTGCAGGTGAAAGGTGAAAGAACTCACATGTCTACCAGTGACTTTAGCAGGTTGGATTCCCAGCATATTAGCCCCCTCAGATCAATGTTCTAACCTAGAAACTTACTATAGTCAAATACTTAAGACAATCAATCAATAGACATGCACCTTAGGCCTGAGGTTCTGCCCTACAACATAGCTAAGGTCACACAGCTTGATCCCATCTCCCCAGTAGCAACAGTGGAAAGATTGTAACCTCCCCAGTCCTATCTGAGGTGGCATATACACATTGAATGCCAAGGGTACTGAGTTGAATAGTTTCTGGCAAAAATTCATGCCCACCTGGAATCTCCAGAATGTGAACTTATGTGGAAATAGGGTCTTTGTAGATGTAATTATCTACTTAAGATGAAGTCATACTGGTAGAGTGGGCCCTAACTCTAATGACCATCGTCCTTATAAGAAGGCCAGGTGAAGAAACACACTCATGGGAAGAAGGCCATATATGGATGGAGGTCCAAGGATTGCTGACCGTCACCAGAAGCTGGGAGAGAATCATAAAACAGGTTATTCCTCAAAGCCAGCTGAAGTAACTACCCTGTAAACATATTAATTTTTGAATTCTAGTATCCAGAACTGTGAGAGAATAAATTTCTGTTGTTTAAAACCACCAATTTGTAGCAATTTATTATGGCAGTCCGAGGAAACTAATATGGATTTTGGCACCAGGAAGTGGGATGTTGCTGTAACAAATACCTACAAATGTAGCTGTGGAATTACATGATGGATAGAAACCATAAGAATTTTGAGGCGCATGATAGCAAAAGCCTAGATTTCCATACAGAGAGTATTGACAGTGATATTGAAGTTAAAAGCAATTCTGATGATAACTCAGAAGAAAGTGAAGAGGACAATAAAGAAAGCTTCTGTATTCTTAGAGAATACATGCATCATCATGAACAAATGTAATCATCAAAGGTGCTTCTCATGAAGTCTTGGAAAGAAAGGAGGAGCATGTTATTGGCCACTGGATGAAAGGTGATTCTTGTCATAAAGCAGCAAAGAACTTGGCTGAATTGTGTTCTATCGTTGGGTGAAAAGTAGAACTTCTAAATAATGAGCTTAGATACTTAGCTGAGAAGACTTCCAAGCAAAATGTGAAGGTGTGCCCTTATTTCTCCTTGGTGCTTATAGCGAAATGCAAGGGGAGAGAGATAAATTGAGGAAGGATCTGTTAAGCGAAAAGGAACCAGAACTTAATGATTTGGAAAATTTTCAGCCTATCTATATTGCAAAAGATGAGAAAGTATGCTCTGGAGAGAACATCAAGGTGTGGTTGGACACATTTTCCTACGTAGAGAAGGTGTATGACTCATGGATCCATCAGTCGCCTCAGAGTAAGCCAAGAATAGAGAGGGGGTTGTCAAGAAGGGATCTAGAGAGAGCTGCCTTGTGTAATCCCCTTGACATCAGGGAACATCAACAAGATTTTTGTAAATGTTGTGTCAGCAAAACCACTGTAGCAATTTATTGGGTTGGGTTGCAGGGGAAAGTGACAGGAAGTTATGAAGGAAATAGGTTTCTCAGAGGGCTGAGAGAGTGGGACCAGTTAACCAAAGACTGCTCAGGGACTAGGGCAGCAGGATTTTCTTGAGCCCAGAGACAGAAGCTGATGGGGTTTTCATGGACCCAGCTGGTAGATCAAGCCATGGAGAATTATTATCAGGCCTTGAAACCAAATGAGAATTGTCCTGATGAGTTTCAGACTTGCTTTGGATGAGGGATTCCTTTGCTCCTTCCATTTCCTCTCCTTTGGAATGCCTGTCCCTCTGCTGTATTTTGGAGGGAGACCACTTGTTTTCCGGTTTCGCAAGTGCACAAATGGAGAACAACATTTCCTTAAGGTGGGTCCTGTCCAGTCTCTTGCTTATCTGATTTAAGTGAGCTAGATAGTGAGACTTGGAACTTCTTGAGGTGATATTTAGATGCGATATTGGATTTAAAGTTAATTCTAAAATGGGTTATGAGTTTTGGGAATGTTAGGATGGATGTGAATTTTAAGGGACCAGAGGACACAATATACTGGGCTGAACAGTATCTCCTCCAATTCATGTCCACTTGGAACCTCAGAATGTGACCTTATTTAGAAATAGAGTCTTTGCTGAGGTAGTGACTTAAGTTAAGATAAGTAATACTGGTTTGGGTGGTCAGTAAATCTAACGTCAGTTCTTATAAAAAGGCCATGTGAAGACACACAGAGAGCAGAACACCATATGATGATGGAGTGATGCATCTACAAGCCCAGGAAAGCCAAGGATTGCCAGCAAAACACCATAAGCTAGTAGAGAGGCATGGAACAAATTCTCCCTCACAGCACTGAGAAGGAACCAATCCTACTGACATCTTGATTCCAGACTTCTTGCCTCCAGACCTGTGAGAGAATAAAGTCCTATTTTTTTAAGCCATCTCATTTGCGGTAGTCTGTTATGGCAGCTCCAAGAAACTAATACACCAGCTTCTGTCACATCTACAGCTGCAACTGGAAAGCTTAGGACCCAGAACTCTGATGACACCGACCAGGGAGGTTCTCCTTTGTTGAGAATTTAACTAAGTTGCTCCATAGTATTGCTGCCTCGACATCCGTTTTGTTTAGTCAGGTAGCCTGTGGGGACCTTAAACTGATAGTGGCCCCTCATACAAGCATATGCTCTGGATAACAGCCTTGCAGAGTCACATGCAAACATAAGCTCCTGCTATGATTTCCCCAAAGCCCTTGTGATCAACAGTATTCCCTTTGTGTGCCTCTCAGATAATACCCCTGTGGAGCTTACCAAAACCCCAATCTTTTTGGTTTGAAGTAACCAATCAAGTCTTAGCCTGGGAACCCCAAAGCACTCCACCCCTGGACCCTAGTAAAGGTGTGTGCCCCAGATTCTGCCTCTCTATCTGTCCCCTCTCTGCCTTGACTTCTCTGTGTGGCCCCTCAAGGCATACTGTGTACTTCCTCCCGGACTATGAGTAATAACCTTCTCTATTTCAATTTCTCTGGTGGTCTTTTGTAGAATGAGGCTTGTCATCTGGCACCCTGTGCTCAACTTAATCAAGTCATAATATCCCTCGACCATGATTTCTGAAGTTCTGGATTAGGATTGGACCCAAAGTGCTGCTATGTCACACCACTGTTCAGTTCCAGCCCCTGATGGGTTGCATCCCTCTCTCTGAATCTGTGATCTCACCTGGTAGATGTATGAACACTTCCCTAGAAAGTGAGAGCAGCAGGGTCCTTTTTCTGGAGATAGTGCTCCAACAGGCTTGGCGCATAGGCCATTTTCCCTTTGCCTTTGTTTAGCTTGACAAGAGACTTTAGGAATTAGAAAAAAGATGTATTAACTTTTCAGATATTGTGTCTTCCTAAAGTGCATAAGTTTTTTCTCTTCGTTTGTTCTCTTTTATTGCGGCTAAAAACCAATGTGACACAAGCTCAGTTTTAAATATAAATGAAGCTTGTGGGATATAGGGGTCATGGTCTCCTTTTTTTGTTTTCTTTTGGTGAGGAAGATTGGCCCTGAGCTAGCATTCAAGCCAATCTTCCTCTATTTTGTATGTGGGACACCACCACAGCATGGCTTGATGAGTGAGCAGTGTGTAGGTCTGCACCTGAGATCCGAACCAGGGAGCCCTGGGCCACTGAAGCAGAGCATGCAAATTCAACCACTGTGCCAGCAGGCAGGGCTTCATGGTCTCCTTTAATAGTTAACTTTGTAACATCAAAATACAGATGTGAAAATCCGTTTATTAAGACTGTTAATTTTGGTAAATTATACATCATTTGTTAGAAAAACAAAATAAATAGTAAATTATCAATTGATAACATTTACACATTCCTTAATTGTATGGAATCTCCATCTTCATTTTCTAGTACATAAATATTTTTAATAGATACTTTTCCTCTTTTAAATCCCTAATTGTTTTTTATGTAACAGCTTTGCCAATGTTGTTGAGGACAAATATATGTTATTTTGAGCATGCACAGCAAAAATACTTTACGGATTCTCTCTGATTTTTGTCCTTTACATAGTTTGATCTATTTTTAGTACTTTTATTAGTTTTGTCTAAAACATTTTTTCTCCCAGGACATACAAATATTATGAGGCTGTGAGATTTTATTCAAGGGACAATTTTTATTTCTAAAAATACATCAAGACTTCAATCATTCAAATTTCCTAGTATTTGTAAGACATGCAATTGGTGCCTATGTCAGTGAGTCTGGCAAGATGCTAGTTGTGCAGGAATATTTGGGAGATTCTTTTCTTCACCACAAAAAATGAAATGACTACTTTTAATTGGATAAAATTTGATCTGATTTCCCTTTTCATGAGATCAAATTAAAAATATTCATCATGATTATATGTTCCATTATTCACAACCCTGTGCCAACATGACTTTAGATCTTAACCTTTTGATTTTAGACTCTTAATGATAATGTGCATGTCTTATTTAAAGCCACATAGAAATGATCACGGTTGGTATTTCTCTTTGAAATGAATAGGAAATTTCCACTTAGATCTGTCCTATTGGGACTGACAGAAAAATGAGCCCTATTCCCAATAAATTTGCATTAATTTCTTCCATGATGTTTTCAAGAAGCTACTTGGAGTTTTAGCCCAAAAAAGTCAAGACAATATTCTTAGATGGAATTTGCAGAGGATAAATGTCACTTTTATTATACTTCCAATGCATGGATCTCACATATTAGCTAATTTATATCAAAGCTATCCTTTGATATTAAGTGGCAGACTTAATGGTGTTTATTAATGGAATTAAGATTGGTGGAAAATATGAAGACCTCTTGGTTCATAGTGTAGAACTTTTTATTTTTGTTTCTCTATTTGTTTGTTTTCAATATTCGAACTCGAAGGAAAGGGCATGAGAGTAAATAATAAAGACAGTGGGACAGTAATCCCTCTTCAGCCCTTTACAGACAGTGAAGTAGAACCAGTGCTGAGACTGGGATGACATTTGGATGTCATCTCATTGCTACAGCCAATGTATTGCCCTAGTTGGCACCACTAATGGCACAGAGTGAAATATTCCCTCTTGTGTCTGTGAAATGAGAAGACTGGCCTCAATGACTTTGAAGGACGCATTCTGCACTTACAGTCTCCACCTACGCTCCTGCTGTTTGCACCCATTTCTTCAACATTCCTTGCTTGTGTGCTCTATCCATGTGTTCCTGTGACCTCAGCCAATTCATTTTCCGGTCAATAAATTGAGTCAGATTCACTTTTCCAGGATGTTGACTATATTATGGCAACATCAAAATAGAATTCTTTCTTCCTGTTATAAGAAAATACATAGACCCTCTATTTCTTTTCTATTGAGGGGTAACAAACTTAGTGGCTTAAAACAATACAAATTTACCATATCACAGTTTCAGTGAGTAAGAGTCTCCCAAAGCTTTAATGAAAGAGTCCACCAATGTCTATAATAGAGAAATTCAATAGATAATTTAGGTCATATTCAATGCATATTTATTGATAAATTGAAGAAATTAAGCATTGACATTTGCATTAAAATACTGTATAAATGAAATAAAATGTCCTTAATATGGTGTATAGCACTTCAGGTTCTGGAGGGAGGTCTGTTCTTGATGTTGGAAATACAAATTCCCCAAACAAAATAATTTAGCTGGTGCCCAGTTAATGCCACATTTAATTTTTGATGAGACTAAAGCATTAGATATCAGTAAACATTAGCCTTTCTTGGCATACTTTGTTGATTTCTAATATTAATTTTAATTTATTTACAAAAAAATTTCCTCTTTACCTATTATTCTCTGGTAACTCGAAAATTAATATTTTTGGCAGTACATCTTTAATAATCAGGCTTCAAATATGCTATCTAAAGTATAATTTTTAATATTTTCTATTTTAAATACTCTATATTAAATACTCATATTCTATTCCCATTAGGAAATGTTTGTTGGAGTGACTAGTCCCCAGTGTAGTTATTATTACATTAAAGCAATGAAAACTAACATGAAGAATTTATTCCAAAGTGTTCTGTTTTAGGATAGATATATTTATATTTTTTTGTGGAACCTTAGTAAATTTCTACTTACTTTTTCAAGAAGCAGACACATGGTGGGCATCTATTTCCACAGTCTTCATGTGGTGACTTATAGGAAAATGAACTTCTGTAAAATTGTAACATTCCTACACACATGTTAAATGCAGTGTTATTTTATTTTCATAGGAACTGTCTTTCAATATTGGGATAGGGAAATTTTAAAAATGAGGCTGAGGAATAGATGACCAGAAGGAAGTTGCATGAAATTTTTTTCAATAGTTGACAAAATGTATTAAAAGTGAGAACTAATCTTTGATTTTGTAGTGATCATTGATTGACAAAACTGACAAGTAGGCTAAAATACATTCTGATAAAAGTACAGGCTTCCATATTTCAGGGGGAAAGCAGAAGCCATTTTATATACTTCACACATTCTCCCTAGTAAATGTTTTGAGTCCATTTGTAATCTTTAACCTGTGACCTCCAACTTGGAAACTAAAGCTAATACAGTCTAGAATGAGAGTTGTATGAGGATGTCACTGGTGGATGACTCTATTTAATTTATTATTAAATAACATCCTACCATGTTGGATATGTGGGAAGCTTTGCAGTGCATTTAAAAAAAGTCCAGACTATTGCTATTTTTGCGTGAAAGGTAGATGAAATTTTGAAGCTTCTTTTTGAAGATTATGTAAAATGAAATTATATTTCAAAATCTTACTTTTAACGTATGTTAACAATCAGTGTCAGTATACAATTAGTGAGAATCAATCAAAGAGCAGATTATGCAAAAAATATAAACATTGTATTATTTGTATCGCAGATAATGTATTTGTTTGCTTTGTTAGAAAATATAGATAAGAGTGACGCCATCAACATGGCAGAATGGGTATTTTCTAACCATCTTCATCTCAAAGAACACTAATTCAGAAAATCAGCCATGGATGAGAGAGCTTTGTGGAGGTGAAAGTATCCAATAGAGAAGGTCTAGCACACTGTTGGAGCAAAAAAGATCCCAGATTGGACACATTGAGGAGGATCAGTGGAACAGTTTCAGTTTACCTGCACCACTCCTCCCCCAAGGTGGCACAGGTCAGTGCCAAGAGAAATCTTCTTTGCTGGTTATTTCTCCCATGGGAGAAAGGGAGGACATGTGTGTAAGTGCCTGGGTTCCCTGGCTGTTGACATGCTGCCAAAGAGACCCACTTCTTTCTTGCTTCATCCACAAAGCTGAGAGGTGCTGCATGACTTGGGGACAGGGTGCAGCTGGGAGAATGGTATTTTGGGCTTCAGAGGGCATCAAAGAAACACAGATCCTATTAATCACTTTGCAGACTTTGTGAGGAATTCTGAAATTGAGCCACTGGGGACATCTCTCCTGTAAATCCCCCCAACTGGTGCATGTGCACCCCCAATGCTCTGTGAATCTAACTCCCTCAAACACCCCTTGTGGCCAGTTTCCTGTGCATGATACTGACAGTGGCAAGAGTGAGCCTTTGCAGATGGATAGTGAGTACATGCAGAAAGCCAGACCATTTCTGCAAGATTGGGAAAAAGTACACAATCTTGAGCATTCAGCATCACAATAAGGAGAGCAAATGGGAGGCTACTGGCACCTGGTCTGGCTTTGCAAGATCCAGAGAAGGCATACAATCTTAAGAATTCCCACCCCAGAGAGAACAAGAAGTGTGGAGCAGGTGTATCCATAGAAGGTCTGAGAATGCCTCAGAATCCCTAACAGGGCTGATAAAAGGTATTTCTATCCCCAAATTAGTCAGTAAAGACTGGAGGAGGTACTTGCTTCTTCAAATGCAAATATAGCAATGCAAGACTTCAAGGAACATGAAAAATCAAGGAAACATGATATCACCAAAGGAACATAATAGTTTTCCAATAACCAACTCCCCAAAAGTGGAGATCTGAAATTTTCCTGATAAAGAATTCAAAATAGCTGTTTTAGGGAAACTCAATGAACTACAAGAAAACACAAAAAGACAATTCAATGAGATCAGGAAAAGGATACATGAATAAAACAGGAAGTTTAACAGACATAGAAAACATTTAAAAGAAAAAGAGATTCTGGAGCTGAAGAATACAATGAATGAAATGAAAAATGCAACAGAGAGCATCAATAACAAACCAGATCATTCAGAAGAAAGAATCTATGAGGTAGAAGACAGGTCATTTGAAAAACTATTTAAAAAATACTGTTTAAGTTCGAATACTAGGCATTCAAATTGGAGTCCCAGAAGGAGAAGATAGGGAGATTGTTGCAAAAAGCTGTTTAAAGATAATGGCTGAGAACTTTCCAAATTGGGGAAGAGATTTGGGCATCCAAGTTTGTGAGGCTCATAGATCTCCAAACAACTTGAACCTGAAAAGATCTTATCCAAGAAACATAACAAAACTGTCTAAAATAAAAGATATAGAGAAAATTTTAAAGCAGCAAAACAAAAAAATATTTCTCAATGCAATGGAACTTCTACAAGGCTATAAGTGGATTTCTTAGCAGAGATCTTGCAGGCCAGGAACGATTGGGATCAGACTTCTAATAATCTCGTGGGCAAGATCTGTTCTATGGCTGTGAGTCATCACCTTTCAGCGTAGTCAAGATTTTACAGTGGGTTTATGAACAAAGTTGTCAGGGTGCTTGAAATGAATGTTAAGCATTCACATAATCACATAGACTCCCCGTCTCCAGAGTTAATCTTACTACTGCTGGTGTTGACTGCCATTCTGTTAGTGGAAGAGACAATGCCAAGAGTATGATATGCCATCACTCCCTGAAGCTGGCTTCTCACTGGCAGCTTGATTATGTCTGATAATCATCATGGGGACACTGTGGCTCTTCCTCACTGGAATGGACACATTCTAGATGTGGGTTTACCTCCACTATTCATCATGATCATTTTTTGCTGGATAATTAATTAGAACATTGCCTTTTAAAGGAAGCCTACATTGAGTATAAGTTTCCTATTGGCAAGGTCATGTACTTTGTAATACGCTCTACTCCTAGTGTCCATCTCAATTCTTGGCCCATTAGTAGAAGATCAATAAATAGTTGTTGAAACAATAGATACACAAAATGCATTAAGACGTCCTAGAATAGAAGTAGGTGGGAAAGAAAAAAGGAATACAAACTTAGGGGCTCAGAAAATGGATCCCAAAGTGAGACTAATACAAAAATCAATTCTTAAAAACCTTTCACTTTTGCTATGAGTGGGCCACAAAGTTGGCTTTCAGCTCTCTAGAAGCCAATATGGAGAGGGAAGTGGTGTCCATTACACGGGTGACTGTGTCCATAACTCAGGAGTTCTGTAGTTATTCCTGATTTGGAAACATCCGATTTTACAGCATCCCTTAATATAGGCCTATTTCCATTATAAGACAAGAAAGCATTTCCTTTAAGGACCCTCATAAATTATACAATGTTTATCGAAATCAAACATCAGTTTTTAGAGCATTTCTCAATGTAGGCCTGTGGAATAAGTTCACAGGATACAAAGGTTTATGTAGTCATCTTTCTGCTTCTCTGATTTAATCAAGTGAGAAATTTTAAAACCAAGTCTTTTTGAATTTTTCCAATATACTAATAGAATGTTTTTTCCTATTAACAGTTATTTCAAGATATAAAGCAAGTAAAAAAATATACTGCATTGGTTAAAGCAGATGTAGTAGGATTTCCCAGTCATTTTATTGGACTTTCTGGTGGAGATCTTTGAATTACCTCTGTGTCACATTTCGAGGAATAAATAAAATACAATTATTTTAAGCAATTTTCCATAATTATTGCTTTTTCAGCTGAGTTACTGAAAGCTAATTGGCATCAATGAGCATGAGATGTTTATTACCTTTCAGGTTCTTGGGGTTTAGCTCTCTGAGTTCAAAATTAGGTGTGAAAAATACAACGAATAATAATTCCCATTTGATGAATACTTAAAAATGATGGGCACCACGATGAGTGTCGTACTTAGATTGTATCATTGATTCCTTCACAACAACTCTGTGAGGTTAAGTTCTATGTTCTGAAGTTATGGATGAAAAGACTGATTCTCATATATATTATAATGACAGAGGTTATATATCTAGAAAATGCAGAGTTAGATTGAACCCAGGTCTGTTTGAAGCCTTATCTATGCTCTTAATGTGCACCCAATAAGATTTTTTTCCGACATTGACAATGAAACATTACAAGAGTAATAACCTCTTAGGAAAATTAGGATGTAAGAATAAATCCATAAACCTGGCCAGAATTCTCTTCAGAAAATAATTTTGAGCACTCTAATTTATAGATAATGAACAACAATTGAAGCCCTAAAGTTTTACAATTAAATATTAATAGTGATCTTGGTATGGGATGCTTTTGGTTGAGCATTTTAAAATTAATTATTTTCAACTAATGCAAACGGTTATACAGTGACACATGCTATTCTATTCCACTGCCCCACCAATGACACAATCTGAGGAACTCTTCAGAATTTCCTAATCAGCCTATCGAAGATACACACACACACACACACACACACACTACTTTGTGACCTTGTGGTTTGACTTTATCCTGAATACTATCATATTGATGTACATAATGTATGTATTTAGTACTATGTTGAATGTTTGAATGAGGGTTTCCTGATTGTTTTTATCACAATGTGGCAAAATTTTTTTTTATACTTTTGTGCCATTGTGTGAGGATATCTTTAGAATAGCTTTCTAAAAATAGAAGAACTAGTTTATTGGGAATGTGTAATTGAAATTATGGTAGATATTATGACATTCAGAGAAGTTGCATGTATTTCAGTTTGCAATGATGCATTGGCACATAGTTTCTTGTACTGCTCCAAGAGTTGTAAAAATTTTGAGCTATAAACACTTAATCTATAAAAAATCGTATGCTATTCTTTGGATGTGCAATTGTTAGTATAACTGTGCATATTTTCACATGTGTATAATGACTTATTTATTATTTTAGTGGGATGAATGACATCTTTATAACAATAGATTGTGACTTTTCAGGCATTGATTTGTAGGAACTATATATGTTTTAAAGAAATGTATCTTTTATCATTATATGTTGTGAAGATTTTTCACATTTTTTGAACTTTTTATGGTTCTTAAGAAGCATTTTACGATTTTCACTATATAGATTCATATGTTTCATTTCATTTCATCCCTAGGTATTATATCTTTTTCATCACTACTGTAAATTGAAACTTCATGCTATAATATCTTCTAACCTTCCGTTTATACTTCTTGTAGAGAAAGTTATTGATTTTATATATATTAAATTTATAACCAGACATTGTACTGAAATCTCAGTTCCGAATAATTTTTAAGCTATTTTCTCTTTTCCAGAAATATAATCACTAATCTGCAATGTACACTCTGTAATCTTAAAGAAGTATTTATTTTTATTTATTTATTTTGAGGAAAATTAGCCCTGAGCTAACTGCTAGCAATCCTCCTTTTTCACTGAGGAAGACCGGCCCTGAGCTAACATCCGTGCCCATCTTCCTCTACTTTATATGTGGGATGCCTAACACAGCATGGCATGCCAAGCAGTGCCATGTCCGCACCTGGGATCCAAACTGGTGGACCCCAGGCTGACGAAGCAGAACCTGCGCACTTAACTGCTGTGCCTCCGGGCTGGCCCCAAGAAGTATTTATTTTTAATAATATAGTTTATACATGAATATATTGTTGTAGTAAAAGCTTAAACTTCAGAGAGAAGTCTAGGGCAAATGTCCCAATACAGTGCCCTAGAGAAAATCAATGTTATCTTTCTTTTAGTATCGCCTACATTTTCTTTTCTTATAAATATATATATGTAACTTAGAATTATATAATTTGTTATGCATGGGAAAAGAATAGCATCCTGTAGATATTGTACTGTAATTGCTTTCTTTGCTGTACATATATAAATGGATCTAATGCAAGGATATCCTACATTTCTTTTGAATAAATGATTGAATTAGTGAATTTGAAGATAGTTGTTTATTTATTTATTTATTTATTTATTTTGGTGACAAAAATTGGTTCTGAGCTAACATCTGTGCTAATCCTCCTCTCATTTTTCATGTGGGATGCTGCCACAGCATGGCTTGATGAGTGGTGTGTAGGTCTGCACCCAGGATCCGAAGTCATGAACCCATGGCTGCCAAAGTGGAGCCTGCAAATCCAGCCACTACGCCACAGGGCTGGCCCCCTATCCTACATATTTTAAAATGCTACTTGGTATCTATATTTTGAATGTGCTGTTTTTTATTAAATTTATTAATTTGCCAGTTTCCTCTGATAGAAATTTGCATCGTTTTAAACTTTACATTTGTAAACAATCTCAAGTGATCATCTCCTTTCAGGCCAACTTGACAAATATACAATTTTATTCTTCACTCTACCTCCCCGATTAACAGGATGTAAATATTCTTGATTTGAGTGCCCATTTTAAATTTTAAGATATATTGCCAAATTGCCTTCTAAAATATATAGTTACATATAGAAAAGCAGAGAGGAATTTTGTTATTTTTTGTGAATACTTTCTTTTGGGGAAGGAGCCCATCCCCACTTGGTTTTGGGGAAAGGCATTGTTTGATGCATAGTTTATGATTCAAATGATGCAAATCAAATAGATTTCAGATATACATATATGAGCAACATCCAAGAATACAGAAATGAGAAATTAAGGGAGAAGCACAGAATTTTGATTGAAGCTTGCAAAGGTCAACACTAATTCTACCCTTGAACTCCGTGATTCCATGTTCCAATAAAATCATAATTTTCCTCACCTGAGTGCAGATTCCAGAATCCAAGGAATCCAGCCCAATGAAACCACTGGAACATGAAAAAAAAGAGTACAAAGAGACACTGATATGTGAAGTAGTCCACGTGAAAGCAGGTAATAGGGCATATTATTTCTCTATCCCTAACTGGGAAGTTAGCGATCTTGCTAAACAGTAGCAAAACAGCTAGCCGTTTACACTGTCACCTGTGATAACTCGGGACTCATAGTTTTGCATATGAAGTTTGCCGCTTTAGGAGACAGTGAAAATAAGTCAATACTTTGAAATACGCTGACTACTTCTTGCTGCGTTCAGTAAAGTTTTACAGGAGACAAGCTAAGATCAGTGTGTGTTGTCATATCTGAAAGCACAAAGAAAATACGCTGCAGGGGGCCGGCCTGGTGGCCCACTGGTTAAGTTGGGTGCTCTGCTTCACCCCTGGTGTTGGGTTCGGATCCTGGGCGTGGACTACACACCACTCATCAAGCCATGTTTTGACGGCATCCCACATAGAGGAACTGGAATGACTTACCACTAGGATATACAACTATGGACTGGGGATTTGCGGAGGAAACAAAAAATAATAAAGAAAAGAAGATTGACAACAGACATTAGCTCAGGGCCAATCCTCCTCACCAAAAACCAAAAAAAAAAAAAAAAAAAAAAGAAACACCTCAAAAACATAAGGGTCAGGATTTAGGGAAAAAAGTAGAAAATACAATACAGTCGTGATAAAAGAAGCCTTTCCAGCCTGGTGTGAAATCCAGGATGGCTGAGATTTACATAATGATGAGCTTTGTTTGATTAAAAGTAACAATAACATCTACCCTCTCTCCCCAGTTAATGTCTAGACTCAGGAAGGCAGATAGAGAAGGAGAAGCTGGGGACTATCTGACCCCCAGCCCATCCCTACACCCCTTCTCTGCCATTGTGTAAAGAAACCCATTGAGATGTCTTCCCATGGTAAATGAAATGCTCCTGTTCTTGAGAAGACAGTTCCTTTTTCCAGGTGAGATGTAAAAGGCAAACCTACAGTGATAAATAGAGATCTAAAATTAACTGTCAAATGGCAAGAGGCCCCATGCTGGCATCTGGATCAGGAGTAGGGCAACTTTTTCTGGGAAGGGCCAGAGAGTGAATAGTTTAGGCTTTGTGGGTGGCAAGTCTCTGTCCCAACTAACTCAACAACTCTGCCACCCCAACGGGAGAGCCGCCACTGACAGTACGGAAACGAATGAACACAACTGTGTTCCAATAAAACTTTATTTATGGACACAGAAATTGAAACCTCACATCATTTTCACATGCAATAAAATATTATTCTTCTTTTGATTTTTAAAAACAATTTAAGTGTGAAAAAAAAAAGCTTTCTTTGACAGCAGGCTGTATAAAAGCAGGCAGCGGGATACATTGGGCCCAAAGGCTGTAATTTGCCAGCCCCTGCTCTAGACAATCGCTTTAAGGACAGACGTGATTCCAAAAACCCCAGTGACATGAAACAAACCCTGTGATTGCTCAACTTTCAAGAGAAATCCCTGAATCTTGAAAGCCGCCCTGGCAGAAGTTGAATTTCATACATTGTGTATTCCAAGAAGGAGAATAGCACCCCAATTTATCTCTCAGTTGAGGACATGGGAGATAATGGGCGCAGAGATGGTCTCTCGAGTTGCGGAACCAGGGACAGGCAAATTGGTGATAAAGGAAACCACTTGATTGCATACTAGGACATGAAATCTTTGTTATCACTTTCCAGCAAATTATACCTACCTAATACGTTATTTCTTCTGTTTGCCTTTTGTGACTGGCAGTTTCCATTGCAGTTATTTTGTTTTCATCTATTACATGATACTGGATATTTTTGAAATAGGTATTCTCATTTTTTAGCCACAGATTTTCAGATCACAAGAAGCCAGTTTTGGAACAAAGAGAAATACATATTATCTAGTAATCTGATCTCTGGAGTTGAATGAAGCAGCTATTGTGTCACATAACTACCTTATTTTTTGTGGGGACATTGTTATTGAAAGGAGGGTGTGTGTGAATGCTGAGCAACCAAGGAGCGATAGATGGCATACCTCGTCCCTCCGTGTGCCCTGTTTCCCCTATTGGGATTCCTCCTTCCTGCCTGTGAGAAACAGGGGGACGGCTGGACAGAGGTCTTCATCCCTCCCAACTCAAATAATTTTCCCTCTTTCACTTGTCTTGTTGCAATCACTAATACTTGCTTCAATTTGCTTCAGACATTGTCACTTAAAAATAGCTGATTAGACAGAGAGGAAGTCATGAATGGGGGAGATTTACTGTTCTAAACTTGAGTACCGAAAAGAGGTCTGATGTCGAAATTATGAAAAGACATTGAATAAGAATCCGTCAAAGGCTTGACTTCAAGAAAAATTTCCCCTTCTTCAAGATAACATGTACTCTTAATATGCATAAGGAAAAAGAATAGGTTGCCCTTTTCTTACAAATTAGGAATCTATACAGAGGTTTAAAATCAGGTGCCTTAACAATGTACAAAATAGCATTGATTTTGAAATCGATTCCCTTGTACACTTCTATGTGTAATCAGACTGCAGGGCAAACTTCCCACTTCCTTATATTTTCCTTCTTGGATATAGATCTAGATACGTTGTGTATTTGTGTGTTTATGCATCTTAAACAACTTAGATTCAAATACCATCATAACTTATTGATTCACTGATAAAATACCAGGACTTAAAGTAAGAGTTTTTTCCAGCATCATTCTATTACTAAAGTATCTGAAGGTTTTATTAGTGTAAATCCAATTTCTAAAAGTCATGTTTGACCGTATAAGGAAATAATTAAGAAGCTAAGTCTCAGGTGCCAGGGTTTGTGACCTGGCTTCTGCCTAAAACAGTATCTACAATGCTTGCCACTGTTTGTAGTAAGATTGATGATAAGGAGATACTTTATTCATAATTTATTCATTTGTCATCTTTTCATTTATCATTCAGTGGAAAGCTGATATGTAGTACTCGAGAAAAAAAACTAGAAATAATAGATAAAATTTGAGCATCAGATGAAAGTTGTATTTAGTGAGTTGAAAGTGAAGTCAAACACTGGGATGTTATGATTCTACGCTGGAATGATAATGTTTAAGTTCCACAGACAGCTGTTAACTGAAGGAGGAACTGAAACGTATGCCACCTAAAAAGTGCTCTAAAATTTCCCAACCTTGAGAAAGAACTTGTGATGGTGTTAAGGCAATTTAAATATAAATGAAATAAATACTTGGAGAACATGAAAACCAATGCCTCTCTAAAATTTAATTTTTAGTATTCCAATTCAGGCCTCCAAAAGATGGATTGTGGTCTCACCTTTCGTACTAAATTTGAAAGGAGATACACTACTTGAACCTTTATGAAGTTAGAAAGAAGTTTTCTGTCCCACAGTCCTCCAGGGCAGCGTTTAGTGGGGCTATCGTCTTACAGCAAAACACTTTCCAGTGGTTCAAGCTTATCTTGAAGAACCATCTGTAAATAAGTCTCATTTTTTCCTTTAGTCAACTATTTTTGTAGGGATCTCTCCATAAAGATGTGCATGTGGGTTGAGAGCGACCTAACCAGTGTTGTGAAAGCAGAACCTCTTGCTCATAGAACTGTTAGGCACTTTCAAAACCTGCTTGAGCCCATTCTCCTTACTTGTACTTGATGAATTGTCATGTGCACACTCAATGTCATGTCATGGTGGGTCAGATAACATCTATTTCATGCTCAGCATCCTAAGTTACATAGTTTCTTGGCGTTCCATTATCAGGCCTTTATTCTCTCCCAGAGCGCAGTAACAAGTCAGAGTATATCAGAGCTTTGCTCTGAAATTCTAAAGCTCTGCTCCGTGATTCACAGGCAGGGCTTACATCGGGCATTGCATGGCCTTCTTAGCTGCTGCTGACACTTCGGCAGCATTGTGTCTACTGAGTGCTGTGGCCACATTGCCAACAGCTGCATTGCTCTGTACCTGCTGCAGTCTCCCTTGTTCTGGGTCCCAGAAAACTGGAGTTTATATGTTACTCAGTCAGTGAACTGGAGAGGCACATTAAAAAGTGATATATGTTGCTTAAAGTATCCCTCTTTGGACTAGATTTTGCTGGAAAGCTGGAGAGTTGATGCAATGCTGAGGTAAAACAGTGAAGGTATGCTGCTTTCCCCTCCTGGTGAAACCCATCTTATGACCTTTCACAGATAGAAAGTCATGGACAGATCAGTAGTTAATACCAAGTAATGGAGACTCTGTTGATTATTATTTTTTTTTTTTGGTAAACAGATGACATGTGGCATAAAATTTTTGGTTGAAATAGTTTAATTGCTTTTGTCATAATCTGTTGCTATTCTCCCAGATGTAACAATTTTATACACAAGTCATATAGGCGAGTTGAATAGGAATGTTCTAGAAGGTGTCAACCCTATTTCTTTCAGATCTTTGACGTTGACATAAATGTGTGTGGGTGTGTTCATGTGTGTGTGATTGGCAATACGTGTTACTATTATTATTCCTGGAAAATTGATTTGAAAATATGCATTATGTCATTCTTAGAAGGGTCCAGGCCTGAGGCAGTAACTTGCGGAGCACATCGATTATAGATGGATAATCTTACAGTCTTGTAAGCTCGTTAGCCTGACCTCCATAACTGAAAGAATGACATCATCTTTCCTTAAATAATCACCACACATGGGGCAGGGATATGCACTGCTTCACTGGTAAAATAACAGCAGTTTAGTCCTATTCATAACACCGCTCAGAAAATTCTCAGGGAGGGTACTTTTGGTTAAGGCTTTTAAGCTCAAATAACAGAGGTATCTTAGCTTGGGCTACTATAATGAAATATACCACAAACTGGGTAGCTTAGGAACAACAAACGTTTATTTCTCACAGTCCTGAGGGCTAGGTGTTCGAGATCAGGGTGCCAGCAGGATGGGGTCCTGACGAGAGACCTCTTCGTGTTGCAGCCTGAAGACTGCTCTCTGTATTCTCACATGGGAGAAAGAGAGAGAGAGAAAGCAAGCTTTCTCATGCCTTTTATAAGGGCTTTAATCCCATTCGTGGGGGCTCCACTTTCATGATCTAATTACCTCCTAAAGGCCCCACTTACTAATTCCATCACATTGGGGGTTAGGATTTCAACATATGAATTTGGAGGGGACACAAACAGTCCGTCCATAGCAAGGGGTGAGTAAAGCATCTCTCATGACCTAACTTGTAGCACCTGAAGTTCTAGTCCCTCTGCCTGAGTGGCCAGTGTCCCATTCTGATTATCAGATATCATACCTTCAAATAGAATGCATTTGAGTTTAGTAAAATAGAAGCAAACAGGAATGCATCCTGAGACCATAGAGAGTACCCAGGGGTCTCTGGACAATAAAAAGTGGCGGTAGGGGGCCGGCCTGATGGTGCAGGGGTTAAGTTCACACGTTCCACTTTTGGGAGGCCCGGGGTTCACTGGTTCAGATCCCGGGTGATGACATGGCACCACTTGGCAAAAGCCATGCCATGGTAGGCGTCCCACGTATAAAGTAGAGGAACATGAGTATGGATGTTAGCTCAGGGCCAGTCTTCCTCAGCAAAAAGAGGAGGATTGGCAGTAGTTAGCACAGGGCTAATCTTCTTCTCCTTCAAAAAAGAGGTGGTGCTAGAAGTTGAAACAGATAAAGACAGGGCTATGAATCAGTGAGTAGGATTAATATGGGCCAGCTAGCCACATCCCAAAATGTAAATGCAGAACATTGTATTGTTTTTAAACATTTTCCTCTCAGTCCTTATACATTGAAAATGCCTATGACAGAGTATACAGAGAGTATATAATTTGAACACTGTCCTATTGAACAACAGGACAGCAAATCTCAACTTCCTCTCAAGTTTGACATTCTTTCTCTTGGCAATTAGGGAACAACATATTCTCCACTGGTCACGTACTTGACAGAGTACTTACCCCACTTAGAATTCAAGATATTAGTTAGATGGAGTTTGTAGAAAAACCCTATTGATTAAAGGCGTAGGCACCTGGGGTTATAAGGTAAGGTTCTATGAACATTAGAGAGACAGATGGTGAAGGGGGGACTTGATAATGATTTTTAAATTAGTGAACAATTACTGTAGGAGATGTGGTAAGAATCAGGTTTCTATTTTCACTAAGAACTGAAAGCAAAAGAAAAAAGCTCCGATTTTAGGGATATATGTAAAAGATAAGGAAATATTTAACAAAAATGAGTACTATTACACACTGGGAAAGATGACATAAAGAGATGATACAAGTGTCTCTTGACCTTGATGGAACAACCTCACCTGATTTTTTGTTTTCCTACAGAAGTTTAAGTATCTGTTAGGATCACAATTCCGATGGGATCACCTTGAATGAATCATTGATCGTCACTCCATGCTCTAGCGGATTCACAAGTGAAAATCTCAAGTTGGTAACCATGTCACTACATTCATCAACCAAAGAAGAAAGCTCGCCCAGCTGTTTTGCCAAGGGAGTTAAGAAAGGTTTAAAGCAAAATAAAACTACTTTGTTAGAAAACTGTGTTGCTGCTTTTCTAAAAGAAACACGACAGAAAATACAAAATTGAGTCTTGAAAACTTTACAAAATTACCAACATGAATAGATATTGGTATTTTCATTTCCTGACTTTTGAATATAAGCTAATGTATTGGGAATCAGGGCGTTTCACACATAGGGACTGTGCAAGTTATGAAAAGTCAGTAAAATAATTTTGATTTTCATTTCACTAAAGATATCTGGAGTTCACGAAACAAATGAAAATATAAGAGCAACGGCTGCCCAACCAAAACCATCTTAATCTCATGCAAAATTGTGCTTCTGCTTGTTTAATATCTTGATAGTAGAAATTGCTTAATACAAGTTTGTTGAATTGTACCAAATTTTATCTTACATATGTCTACAGCATTTGGGGCAGTAAAATCATTACTGTTAAGAAAAGGAAATAAATTAAGAAATTTGTGCTCCAGTAAAAGGCTCTTCTGGTAAATGGGTTATACCCTAAAAAACCCCAAGTAATTTAGAAATAACATACTGCTTTTTTAAAATATAAGCAAACAAAATTTTTTCAAAGGGGCATTTTTTTCTTTCCCTGTATCTCACGCTTTGGTCGACAAAGTTCACACATGCTTAAAAATACATAATTCGGCCTGTAGAATCTACATTGAGTCCCTTTACCCAACTAGACACACAGGTTTGCCTCATCCATCCAGATGCAGGTAAACCAGAGAGCATGGTAGACTTTGCTGAGTAGACATGGAACCCTGTTTGTAGAGCTCACCTCAAGCTGTAGAAGATAAAAGACCTCCACATCTGAATGTGAAAAATCACAGTCAGCTATGAAAGCCATGTTTGACCTCCTCCATTAAGAAAGAAACCTATTGAATATCATACTCTTACCAATCATAACACCAAGCGCACCTCTGACAAGGATGAGTGAGTAAAGAGACGGAAGGATAGACGCTCCTCGCTCACTACTTTCTACATGGTCAAAGAGTTTGGAGCTCCCCTTTTTTTCCCCAAAGTAGGCAAAATGGAGAGCACATAAGGGAAAAGTTCCAACAATCAACGTTTGGGGGAGGGGCTCAGAATCTCTTTTGTCTTATATTACCTATAGTATAGAATTAATTCTAACTTCCTGTACTCTGTCTTTTGTCTGTACAAACACAGGAATGACAGAGTGACTTTTGATTTATCTTAATTTTCTCCTAAATATAGAGTGATATCAATCTGTTCAAATGAGCATTTTATAACTCCATCGAGGGTGTTTTTGGAAGTAAGATTTTAATTTATCAGAAAGATTTGCCTTCATGTTCTGTCATGGAATTAAAATAACCCTAACTTCTAAACTAATACAGCTATTTTGTGGGAAAATTTGACAATAATTTTGACTCTTACTGGGCTGGCCAGGCAAGCAGGTATAAGGCTTCATAATAACGTTGGTAATGAAGATAACTGGACTATCAAGATAATGGCAACTGAAGAAAAGTAAATTCATAATCATTTTAAAACAGAGAGGAAAATCCCAGTGATTCGCTTATAAAGCACTGGGACTTGTTTTCAAATGCCCTATGTCTTTCTCAGAGCATGAGCGTTCAGGACATGTGTGTGCAAGTGTAAACATGGACATTTCAGACTTTAACCTTTCACACCGTAAGGGAGAGATGATGACTAGGATAATTTTATGTGTAAGTAGGCATATTTAGAAAATTATTAATATGTAAATATATGTGCATTTGTAAAATTGGATAACGTATTCCCAGATTTTAATAACTATTATCTTTGGACCAATGGATGATTATAATTTTATTCTTCATAGTGTACTATATGGTATTTATTATATTTTTACAATAAATGTGAATTACTTACATGACCAAAAAGAAAGTATTTCTAAAAAATGTTTAATATTGTGTGGGAAGCATATAACAATATTTTGGCAAAATAAATTTCAAAGAAACACAGCAATTTTTTTATACAATGTCAAACATAAATATACATATTTTATTTAACAATTCAAATTCCACATCATTAGTATTTTGTAACCCCACTCACCACAAAGTTTCATAAACATTTTCAGAATAAAAATCATTAGCAAAAAATAACAATGAAACTTGGTGCTTGACCAGATTTGGAGGAAAAGAAGCAGGCAATATCTTAGATGACTTCTTCCTTTTGTCCCTTTGAGGAAGTAAATCACTAATGTTACAGTCCCCTGGAATAGGGAAGGCTGGAAATAGAACGGTTATGCAGAGAACAGACCATTAGTTCTAGGTGGTAAAGGTTGAATTCAAGTTGTCTTTGAGATAGCTAGTTGGAATTATCAAGAGGATAGTTAAATATAAACACTTAGGTTTTTTTTTTTCTGCTTTATCTCCCCAAACCCCCCCTGTACACAGTTGTATATCTTAGTTGCATGTCCTTCTAGTTGTGGGATGTGGGATGCCGCCTCAACGTGGCCTGACTAGCGGTGTATGTCTGCGCCCAGGATTCAAACCCTGGGCCGCTGCAGCGGAGAGCGCAAACTTAACCACTTGGCCATGGAGCCGGCCCCAACACTTCGATTTTATAGAAGAGTTCTGGACATCACATATAAACGAGAAGTTGAAAGAAATAAAATTACGGAAATGACAGGTATAAACATAGTCTCACTCATTCACCATCTTTGGTGGTTTCTAAGCATAACATCGTCCTAGGTTCTGGGGAATAAAAATAAACACAAGATATTCATTCCTTAATTTCTATTGGAAAGAAAAACAAAAAACCTTTACTAGTGCATGAAAACCTGCACAACCTGGAGGGGCTAAGCATGGTGACAGCACTTAAAAGGTCATGCCATATTCAATAATTTTGTCATCACCCACCAAGTTTAATGTATCTGAAGGATGCTGGTTTACGACCCTGCCAAACTTGAGTTAGCACTTCAATAACACTTGATATGTTCCAGGTACCTCTGTAAGTGCTTTCGATGCTGTAACTAACTTAATCCTTACAGCTGCCCTATGAGATATTATTTTATTATCCACATTTTATAGAAGAAAAACCTAAGCCACAGACAGGAGCTTGCTGAAGCCCACAGAGTAACTGCCAGAGCTGGAATGGAAAGTCAGCATGCACAGCCAGCCCTCTCTCTAAAATCTGTAGATGGATTGTACAAAAAAACAGTTTAATTTATTCTTCACAAATACCTCAATGGAAGCAAAAGCAAAAAAAAAAAAAAAAGAACTATATAGTTTTTTTTTAGCCTTTTCAGTGTTCATTTTAAAGCAAATTCATTTGTGGTGATTAATTTTTCATTTTATTTTAAGGTAAGAATATGAGAAAAATGCATTACAAGAGCTCCAGTAGGGTTAAGAATGGTGAGCTAGCCTGTCAGTACTGCTTCCCTTGAGCGAAGCTGTCAGAGTCTGGGGCTGGAATACATTTCTCAGGGGCTCTGAATGGCTGGAGAATCACACACCAGGAAAGCATGCACTGGAGGACACAGAGCCAATGAGATGCAGGCAGGTGGAAAGATGAGGAAAGATGTGTTCCCACTAAGTATGCCCGCACACCTTCAGAGATGTCGTTACTCTGTGAAAGGCTGAGGGTGGATTTCCTGGAAAACATAGTGAAGAGACAGCTATAAATTCAGGATTTTGTCCCGAGGAAAAAGCCCACTAGGATCTCAAAACATGGAGTCAGAGAGATACAAGAACTCCATGAAATGTGTAAGAAACCTCCTACAGCCATCCATGCCATTAGAGACTTATTTCAAGTTTACCCATCTCTGAGGGGTCAGAGATCCTTGACAAATATCTGTATCATAGATTAGGAAACAGTAACAAACTGACAAAATTTTGACCAGGTTACACAAAAGTCTAATGCCTGGGCTGGAGCCAGAATATCACGTTTTTTAAAGATAGTAAAAAATTAATTATATTACACCATATTTCTCTTCAGGCACCAAATGAACTTACTATTAAATATAATATAAAATGATTTTTTTCTATGATTTGTAATAATTAAATAGCTACCATCCTTCAAAAAAGTTCCCAAGAAATTAAATAAATATATATTCCTGTATATCTTCTTGAATTATTTGATGAATAGTTATAGAGATTATTGAATTCACTTCTGATTCATTCAAGATAGATTTTATTAACTCAAATTTCTAAGAAGACTTACATACCCAACTTGAGTAGTTTTATTGCATTAATCATCAAAATAAGATAAATATTAAGTATCCATCGAAGTTAAAGCATTTGAAAAATTTATTTTACGTGGAACCTGAAGGAGGGAGGAAGGAGCTTAGCTAGATCCATGAATTTAGGAAAATGCCTAATTGTTTCTGCATCAGCATATTTTTGCAAGAGAGAGGTTTGGAATGTGTTTGGACATATATCACACACACAAAGTCAGAATAGATTTAGGCTCTGCCTAAAATAGCATTTGTGTTTGCTGTACTTACCTGCTGCATTTTGAAAACTGCTGCTGAGTCCTCAGTTCATAGTCTTCACAGACTGCAGAAATGACAGGAAATCTGTGCTTCTTTCCCTCTGTTCAACATCATTTTCTTGGCATGTCCTGATCACTGAGAGCACAGGAGTGAGACCTGCCGTGATGGTGACTCCAGCATCAAAAGCTGTTGTCACCACATTTCATTAATGTTCCCCAAGTTAGTCAGTGATTTCTACACTCCTTTGAAATTGTAAAAATAAGCTAGCTAAACTAACACACTTCTCATGGAGAAAGTATCAAGGCATTTGTTAGCTCCATGAGTCCAGAAAAAATGATTACCTGCCACTCACACCTATAAATTTTTAGGTTATAGTTGAAATTAACATTAATGGTTGAATCATATTCTTCATGAAATGCTTTTCTCGTGGGTAACCTATTATGAGATATTTCAATTTCATTAAAAATGTTAAATTGATTCATGATATTTTATTAATATCCTAGTTCATAGTATAATGCTATATTGGAATGATTGTTAAAATTAAAATACTTAGTATTAGATACAATGTACTTAAATATTAGAAAAGTTCTTTCTTTAATTCTTTTATATTAAAATTATCTACTATATCTATCTATCTATCTAATCTATTTATCTGCCTGCCTATCCATTCATCCATCCATACATCCATCCCTCCATCTATCCCTATCTATCTCTATCTCTATCTATCCCTCTATCTATCCATCTGTCTATCTGCCTGCCTATCCATTTATCCATCCACCCATCCATCCATCCATCCCTATCTATCTCTATGTATCTATCTATCCCTTTGTCTATCTGTCTATCTATCTATCCATCCATCCATCTAATCTATCTATCTATCTATCTATCTATCTATCTATCTATCTATCTATCCATCCATCCATCCATCCATCTATCCATCCATCCATCCATCCATCCATCTATCCATCTACCTATCTATCTATCTATCTGTCTGTCTATCTATCTACGTGTCTGTCTTTCTTTCTTTCTAATCTGCCTATTTGTTTCCTGGACCAGAGATCCCCAGCTGGGATACATCGCATTATCTCTAAGTTCTAATCAGCTTGGTTCTGAAGTGCCCTTTCAAGATCAGCAAAGGTTTTTTTGAATTTTGACAAATAACATACACTCCCTCAGTTTCAATTTCCCAAACTATGAAATTTTCCAAACACAAAGAAACGTCAAAAAAATGCCACCACCTAGCTAAAAGAAAATTGCCAACAATACTCGGTATTTGTCCTTTCTCTGCCTCTGTCTCTCTCTCTCTTTCACACACACACACAGAGATGTTTGTGCACACACACTTAAAGTGATGTCCATTTGAAAGTACATTGCAGAAATCATGCCGCTTCACATCTAAATACACTGCCTTCATCTCGAGAAGAATGAGGACAATCACCATCCTTTAACGACAGTTTCCTAAGGAATTATCACTCACAGAGTTACAAATTCAGTGTTCTCACCCTCACTTCTACATTAATTAGGCAGCAGTTGTTTTGAAAGAAGATTTTCACTTTTTTCCCCATTTTATTGCTTATTTCGTGTCACTCTGTGGCTTCTTGGATTTTTAATTATTTTAAATAGCATCAATAGCAGTACATTCATCCAGCTTAAAAAAAACAAATCTAATTTTAATGTCATCTAGTATCGAGTCTCTATTTAAATTTACCCTATTATTGCAAGAATATTTCATGCTTTTTAAAATCCAAACCAGGATCCAATCAAGTTTCAACACTTGCAGTTATATGTCTCTTTAATCTCTTTTAGTCTAGAAGAGCCCCCCGGCTGTTTATGACACTGACTTTTTCAAGACTCTTGAACACTTTATTTTCTTGTAGACTAGTTCTCATCCTCAATTTGTCTGGTTCCTTGTGATGTTTAATTTTGTTATCTATATTTGCATTTCCTACAAACTGGAAAGAAGTCTGGAAGCTTGACTACCTTTCCCTTAAAATATTGGGGATTTTATGCATGATTCTGTGTATGATCTATTGTGTCCCATCAGGGGGCTATAGTATCAGATTTCCCCTTACTAATGATGCTGTTTATGGTCAGTTGGCTAAGGTAGTAACGGACAGATATCTCCAAGGATTTTTTGGGTATCATGTATCTGCATTCTTAGTTGCTCCCGTCCTCTCTGCTTCAATGGCATTCTGATGACTTTAAACAGGTGATTTTTTTTTTTTTTTTAATTTGGGTTTCTTCTTATTCCAGTTAGGACATTTGATTTGCTGCAAGCTACTCTTTCTCACCCAGTCAGCAGTCTTGTCTCTTTTGATATGTCCCCTTAATTTCTGAGTATTTCTCTGATTTCTGGCATAGCTGGATATCCCAGACTGATCTTTGCTCTTCCTTGCCCTGACTTTTAATCAGCGGTTTCCCTGGAATTCCTGGTTCCTTTTCTTGAGGAATGGTATGCAGAACCCAAGCAGCAGTGTCCTTATTACAAGCAGGATGCTACTGCTTCTAATCTTTTTAGTGAAGGCTGTGGAGTTTTCCTTTTAAATATTTTTCAAATGTACTGCTGGTCTCCGTGTTCATTGCCTTGAACAGCTCTCCTCTGCTCTGCACAGCATTTTATTAGCTATTGCCTTATTTCTTTCAGTCCTTTCTCACGCTGCCCCAGGGTTGTATCATCAAGAGGAAAACCTCATGTTATAGTTACTCTTCAATAAAGATGAAAATGTGGAGATGGCTGTCAAACCCCACATTTTCTGTCCCCTGGACACTGGCCTGATGTTCATTCATTCCCTCTCATGCACTGTGAGGTCATTACCAAAGGAAGTTTAGGTCTGATTGAAATGAGCTTCTCTCTCCCCGACTCCCAAGCTTTTCTTGTTGGGTATAGGACTTGTAAGAAACAAAAGCGTATACAATGCATTTACACAATTTGAAGAATAATAAAAAATGTTTACCAGGATTTGCTTTTTACCTGAAAGTCTCATTTTTCAGATTCTTTTATGTGATGTTGTTGCTGAAGTTTATTTTCATTGTTATGTTGTGCTTTGCTTTATAAATCTGTTACAATTCATTTACCTATCCTTCTACCAATGGAATTTTTATTCCCTGACATTTTCTTTGTTGTTGTTTTACTCTTTAGAATTAATGTTTTAAACATATATATCTCTTGGGGGGAACGTAATTGTATGTTCTATAGGGCATATTTCTACAAGTGAAATTGCTGGTTCATAGAGTATGGAGATCTCCAACATCGTTATATGACATGAAAATTGTTTAATGATTTAAATTATTTATATTCATTACAGAAGTCTATAATTATTGTTGTTTTTCTGCATTGTCAAGAATAAATGATATTGCCTGACATTAATTTTCAGAACTAGTGTTTTTAATATTGTATATTATTATGTATGTAATATAGATTTTCCTGATACTATTGAAACTAATCAACATTTTATATTTTTATTTACCATTCATGTGGCTTTTTTGTGAAATGGTTATTCATGTTTTTTCCTTTATTCAAATAGTAATTTGTCATTCTCTTACATTCTCTTAGATTTCTATCATCCATCCATCCATCTATCTATCTATCGTCTATCATTTATCTCTCTCTCTCTCTCTTTCTCTATCATCTGTCTAGTCTGGATACTGATATTTCACCAGCTATATCTTAAACATTTTCTCTCACTTTTTTTTTTTTTTTTTCCGTTTTATCCATGGGAACTTGTGATGAAAGAAAGTTCTTAATTTCCAGTTAATCTTATTTATAAATCTTTTCTTTATAGTTTATATTTTTGTGTATTATTTTTAAGAAATCTTGCATATTCTGAAGTCTTAAAGATACATTTCTAAAGTTAGCTAAAGTTTTGCCTTTTACGTGTGTCTTTAATCTTTCCTGAATTGATTTTTGTGCATGGTATAATGCAGCAATCCAATTTATTTACTTATTTTTAACTTGTGGTTAAGCATTTGTGCCAGCACCATTTATTAAATAGTCTACCTTTTACCTACGGCTCTGCAATGTAGCTTACATTATATATCAAGTTTCCACATATTTCTGGGCTTTCTGGTCTGTTCCATTGATCTATTTGACTACCCTTACACGTATATGTACTATCTTAATTACTTCTATTAGTGTACTAAAAGTCTGGGTACTTGGTAGAGTAAGTTCACCTGATCAGTTTTCTTTCAGAATTTTCATGGCTATTCTTAGTCTTTTGTTTTTCCAAATAAATTTTAGGGTAATATGATAAAATTCTCTGGAAAAAGTAAAACCCACTAGAATATGATTGAGATTTCATTAACTTTGTAGTTCATTTGTGGTAAATTGACATCTTTACACTATTTTTTTTAATCCAGGATTGTAGCATTTAATTTCTTTTATTAAAGTCTTATAATGATCATCATAAAATCAAGTCTATCTTTTCTTGGATTTATTCCTTAGTATCTTATATATTTTTATTATATCCTGAATTTAAGTAACACTTTCTACGTGTTTGATACTGTTGGATAGAAATACAATTAATTTGTAAACTTATATTACAACTCTCAAACTAATGAAATGATATTTTGTCTGAAGAGTGTTTGTAGTTTCTGTCTAGACAATCATGTCAGCTATGAACATTTTCAATATCATTTCTTTTCTGATCTTTACACTTGAGTTCTTTTATTTTATACCTTACAGTTTTTAAAAAGATTTCTGCTTCAGTCTTGAAGGTAAATCATTACAACAAGCATTCCTGTTTTTTCCCCTAATTTTGAAGTGAAGTATTTTACCACTTTTCCGTTTAATAGTGAGTACCATGCTTGCATCAATTTTGGATCCCCATTCAGGTTAAGGAATTTGCCTGTTGTTCCTTGCTTTCTATGAGATAAAATTACCAACACTTATTTGAATTTTGTCTAAACACTTTTTTTGCATGTCTGAAAGAATTACACGATTTTACTCTTAGTAATTTTTGATGTTATCACTGTTATGGATTGTTTGATTTGTTTTGTAAATATTTTCTTTATCATATGTATTTTGAAGTTGGACTGGGTAGTAAATGATTTTCTCATCTTGTCTAAGTCTTAGTCATAAACAATATAGTAGGGTGACATGAAAGTATATTAAAGAATATCTCCACCATCTATTCTATGCTTTGCTTGTACTATTGGAATGCTCTTTTAGATTTTGATAAAGTAGTTTATATTTCCTAGGATTTGCCCAAGCTCTCTAAGGCATTTTGTAAATTTACTGGCATAATGTCATGTTTGGTTTTATTTATCATCTTGTCAATTCTTGGTACACCCTTGGTCATGTCAGATTTTTAATCCTTATTGATGTTCATTTGTGTCTTCCACTTTTTTTTTGTTAATTAGTATTGACAGAATTTTCTATATTTATTAATATTTTGCAACAATTAGCTTTGGTTTTGTTGATCTTTATATTATTTTTTCTATTCTAATTTCTGTTCTTATCTTTATACTTTGTGTTTTAGAATTTATTCTCTTGTTCTTTAACATAGTTCTTAAGTTGGATATTCTAGCTCATTAGGTTTCAGTAATTTATTTTTTACTAAGAACACAAGTCTAAAATTTTTCCTCTAAAATCTTAGTTATTTTAAAATTTACTTTAAAATGTTTTTTCTTTCTGAATTTTTTCAGTTATGAAACAATTATCAATTTTAACCTTATTGCATATTTTACTAAATTTCCTTATATGAATTTGATTCTTTGAAATTTGTTAAGATTTGATATATGGCCTATTGTGTGGTGAAAATTTACAAATGTGCTACCTGTGATGAAATGTATTTATGTGTGCTGAAAAAAGTGAGTGTTCTTCAATTGTTGGTGAAATGGTTTACGTATGTACATGCATGAAGCTTAGTAGTAGTGTGCCGTACCTTCTTTATAAATTTTGATTTTTGTTCTGATTGATTTATGAGCTATTGAGAGAAATACGTTAAATTATCCAACTGTCAAAATAGATTTTTTTTTTGGTTGTGGCTCTTTTACTTTTAGCATATATTTAGAAGCTATGTTATTAAATGTGTGGAAGCTATGTTACTAAATATTAAGAAGTGTAAAATTTTTCTGATGAATTGAAGCATTAATCCAGCTGCTCATTTCCAACAGTTGCTTTTTCAATTAATGACCATTTTTTCTCCACATTTGCAGCTTCATCTCTTTTTTCGGTCAGTGTTTAGTGGCTATATCTTTTGCCATTTGTCTGCTTTCAATCTTTTTTGTCAATGGGTTTAGAAGTCTCTTGTAAACTGAATAAATTATTATTATGTAGTTGATACAGTTAAATTTTTAATCATTTATACTTATTGTGATCATAGATATGTTCAAACTCATTTGCATTATCTTATCTTGTGCATTCAATTTGTTCCACTTTTTCTGCATCTTTTTTATTTTTATTCCTTTTTCTCACTGTTTTGGCTTTTTAAAAATTATTTATTCCTTTAACAAACTTAGAGAATTCGCAATTGATTTATTTTTCTTTTAGTGAGTTCTTTAGGAATTTTTGCAGGCATATTTAATCTGTAAAGCATAAATAGGTCAATATGTTTACTTTCATGTAAACAATAAAAGACTTCAAAGTGCTTTAAATCTGACATATTCCTTCTGATTTTTAAATGTTGAATTTTAATATTTTAGCTCTTTGTGTTTATTTCTCCTTCAAAAATGGGTCCTGTTTTCTTTGGTCACTTCAGGAATATTTCATCTGATATCTTTTTGACTATTGATCCTCTTTTATGTTATTCTTTGGAATGTCAATTGCAGTGAATATGTAATATAACTTCTAATTCTCTCTTCTCTTTTCCTAATGTTGCTCTTGTTTTTTAAGTCTGTTTGTTTCTCTGCGCTGCGATTTAGATAGTTTCACTAAGCTTTGTCTTCTAGTTTACTGTTTATCTCTTTAACTGTGTCTAAGTTACTGGTAAACACTTCTAGTGAACTGCTAATTTCAATTATTGAATTTTATTTTCTAGAACTTATATTCTTTCTTGCATTTCACAATTTGAAAGTGACAAATCAAATTTGGGATTACTTAGTTATATATTCATGTAGGTTTAATAATGTTGCGTGTTTTATTTCTGTTGTCTCAATCTCTAATGTCTGGCCTTCACGTAGATTTTATGATGTTTGGTTTTTAATTTATGTTCCTTGAATTTTATCTGTGGGAATTAGTCAAGATATCAATTAACATTGCTTTCCTCTTGGATTTCCGCATTGCAGCCACTTTAGACACTCAAAACTTTCCTTTTTTTCTTTCTTTTTTTTTGGTATTTAATTACATGTTCGTTTATAAGAGTATATGATTATTTATTGATATGCTTCCCCTTCTACGTAGTAGGATCATAACTGATATTTTTAAAAGTTTGTGTTTCCAAAGTTGCACAATACTAGACACAAAAGACGTGTTTTATAACTATGGATGGTAAAAAGTAATCGCATCCAGGTAAGAGTCTTCTGATGATATAGTCATTGCTACAAGACATGTCAATACCTCTTGATAGAAGAACATGTTGGCTTTCTAAGTGAGTTAGGTATATTTTAGATCCTGGGTTAGATATTTATTGATGAGCTGAATTGAGTTTCTGTTTTCTTATTTCTTGAAAGAGAGAGAAGTCTCCCTGAAGTCAATTAATTTATCCCAAATATACAAAATATGGATGATAGGTGCAAGAAAAAGGATATTAAGAATTTGGGGTTTTTTAGTTACTATAAAAAATAGCAATTGCTATTAATTGTAATTAAGCATATCAATAGCAGGTATAGTGAGAGCGTGATTAATTCCTGCCCTTGTTCTTTAGGCCATGTAATTTAAATTCTCTACAGAGATTTAATATAAGTAAGAAAAAAGTCACAGTTGTTAAAAGTGATTGCTAGCAAAGACTGTGTAAATTTTAAGAAATATTTCAGAGACAAATATTAATCTCAGGTAGGTAAGCAGGTTTTAAAAGGGCAAAGCATCAGGCTATTCTCTGGACCTAAGGAATGACAATTTTCTTAGAGACCCAAAAATGAGTTATTTATTAACAAGTGCTTATCGTGGCATTCTTTTTTGCTTTTCCGACAGTCTTAAAGTTAAACAGAAGCAGCTCTTGATTTGTAAATATCCACTTCACCAATGATATATAGCTGTCCCATGTGATATATCCCTATCTCACTAGAAGCCTCTTCTGGAATAGTTTTGTGGTGAAAAAGCTAAGAAATCTTGACTCCAGTGAACTCAGAAATGAGGGAAACAGCAGCTTCTTGAGTTTCAGAAACTGAGGAAAGACATAGGTCCTACTCGGCACACAGGTGAGTCTCCACAACCCAGCATCACTTTGTCTACATCGCTGGTTCGCTTTCCCAACTTGCCTAAAACTACACTAATTATGGGGTGAGTCATCTTTAAATGATACAGAATCATCTCAGATTGTTAAGGAGTCCTTTTAATCTTAGTGTGAACAAGATCATGTACAACGAACTAACAAGGATAATAAATATTGAGTTAGAGGGAAGCCCTAAAACAGAGTTTTGGGGTTGAGTAGACATGCTCACTCTTGTATTACCCAAGTTAGCTGTGCTATTGAAGATGCTGACTCGGCAGGGAAACTTCATTGGAAGACAGAGGAGAAAGACAGTAATAGGGGCAAGACAGGCATGGGAATGGGATTTAGAGGAATGAAAAGATACACATCTGATGTAATATATGCCAAAGATGTCCTTCTGCAAATGAGTAGAAAAAACTCGTGTGTGTGTGTGTGTGTGCACGCCTTAGTATCACAATCGAAAGCTTGTCATTTGTTAAAGAAGGAGAACGAGTTAGTGCATGTTTAAAGGAAAACTGAATTTAAAATGTTTCTCTAATATCAGAAGCAATACAAAGTAAAGGCAAATTCGACACAAACATTAGTGCTATCTAAATCAATGATAATCATCTCAATCAGCGGCTTTGTTTTTGATAAGCTGATTAATAAATAACACATTGTAGCCACCCCTGACACAGGAAGGGTTAATAATCACTGGAAAAAGCTTGCCAACAAACTGTGACCCGGAGGTGAGAAGGCCGGCTAGCCAATGACGTGTAAGACCCCCTGGGCGGCAACCTAAGCCAGGCGGCGGCCGCGGGGGGTACAGATGGAGAAACGATATCGCTATCGGGAGCAGGAGGGACCGTTGCCTAAGAGACCTTGCCTGCTCCGAGATAAAAATATAGGAGCACAGCAATAACATGATAATATCAAAACAGAGGCCAAGGGAGGGCTCCTTGAGAAATCACTAAGAATTCTTGGCATTCGCTAATTACTTCATCCAGAACACCTGTGTATGTTTAACAGATGTAAGCTATGTATATATTGAAACACTGGTTATTATAAACTCAGAGTGGCCATCAGCCCTCTCCGCATCTATCCTGATGTGTACATTGGATTGCGACACCGACGCACATTTGAATTAAAAAACAGAAATGTTTGTGCTGCAAAGTCAAATATAGCAATTATATTAATATGTTAAAAACATGATTACTCTCTTGCTTTCTCAGAGACAAAGCATACTATATGACTATAATCATAAAATGATCAATTCCTAAGAAATAATATTAATTCTGTATTTTTAATTGGAAAAATAAACTACAAAGGTCCAAATATTTTTCTACTGTTCCTTTCATTCTTACTAATATAATTACTATTTAAAGTTCTAGGCTTTTTTTTTTTTTTCTGGAAAGATTTCCAAACAATTTTGTGAAGGAAAACAAACCAAATAAAAAATAATCAAGAAAGAAAGGAGTGGAGAAATTTTATTTCTTTACAAAATTAAGTGATGAGTTTTGACATAATCTGACTTAAAAATTAAAGTATATAAATAAATACTTAAACAAACAAGTGGCTAATGTTTGAATCTGTCAAGGCATATGACACAAATTCTACAATCATTAGTTGACAGAAAGGCTGAGGGCAAGGATATATTCCTAACAGGTACTTTGTTTATCTGCCATTCATATTCGGGGAAATAAGTTGAATTCAGAAAAAAATTATATATATATATACATATTAAAGAATAACTATGTCAAGAAATAAACAACAAAACAAGAAACTTAAAACAGGCAACAAACAAGGAACATTTGTTAGAAATATACTTTAGGTCTATTTAATTAGAAATAAGACAATATTCACTCTGAGTTTAAAGCATAACAATCGTTTCTGCTTTAGCTATTAACTCTCCATTGCATAGGCTTAGATAAAACTCCATGATAACTACACTGAAAAGCTAAGTTATTCCAAGAAATAAAAAGAAATAAAAAGAAAGTTGGGTCAGGAAATTTTGTTATTTTTAAATAGTTTATTCACTAATCTATCAGTCCCTACAGGGTGACCTCTTGGTGGCCCATTAGGGGAAGCACACGCTGTGTGTGTAATGGATAGGATTAACCCACATATGTCTTAAAAGACAACCTAAGGACAAATTAACAAAGAAGTAAAAGACATGGGATAGATTTATAAATGAAATTAGAAAGATTTATGATAATTACTTTAGATAAAGAGAAGGCAGCCAGCAGTTATAATGAAACAGATATCCTTAAAGAACTATAAAGACAATTATAAAAGGCAATGCTCTTAAAAGCATCATTAACTTTTTATTATTATTATTATTGTCAATTGGATCCTTGATTAGTAGTTACCGCTTTTGTGGAAAAAAGTGTAAATTACTTATAGAATTCAGCAAATAAATTGAATTTATCAAATTTTAACATTTTTGTTTTTCCTTTATAATTTCCTTAGATGTGAAAAATGGACCTAACTGACTTTTGGCACATGGAAAATATGCTTCAACATATAAAAATCAGAACGTAACAGAAGAGAATCCTCTTGCCTACTCCTACTTATCCTGTCTCATAAAGAAATTATAAAGCAATGAATTTAAAATGGGTCAGATGAAAGCCATTTAAACTGTGATATATATAATCAATTCAAGTAACTTAGTGCTACAGGCTTATTGAGACAAATCCTTTCTCAAGATATAATGCACTAATAAGAATAGAATGTGCAGTTACTGTAGATAATGCCTTGAAGACAATGTAATTTTCCTTTATGACGTTACCATCATCAACACTTTTCCCTCTGCCACTCACCGCAGTAAAGAACCCTCTGCAGGGAGAGAGGATCTATCTTAAGTGTGGACACAGCTTCTGAGGATTTATAATCTAGGGAGATGCAAATCATTTCCTTGAAATAATAAATAGTATCTCCATATGAATTAGGCTTCTAAATTTAATAAGTCTTCTGGAGATTTTTTCCTCACAATACTAGGCAATGCCTTTGGAGAGGGCTTTCTGATCTGATTACATGTCTGTTAGCTTGTTTCTTACACATAGATTTAAAAAATGCAAGTTCTGACACATTGTCACATGCCTTAGCATGTCATGAAATGGGACTGTGTTGAAGACATAAAACAACCCACAGAGAATTATTACAAAACACTTTGCTTAGGCCAAGGAGAATTTTGGACAATTCACGACAAGGCTGAGAAATCAGATTTTATAAAACAGTGAGCATGAAGTTATGTGACAATGCAGTGGCTTAAGATCTGAATACCTATTCTTTTTAGAAGCATAAAATAAATTCTTACTAATTTAGTTGAAAAGAGAGTGTTTTGTGGACATGTAAATTATATGACCATAATATTAGTGTGAATTATTATAATATCTTTTCTGTGATGAGAAATAGAACCCTTGTCTAGTCCTTCATGGATGCTTACAATTGCTAAAAGTGAAGCATAGTAAGAGTGGCATGTTGCCCTTCATTTCAACTCAAATGTTAAATTTTGTCTCAATCTATAATGTGTGATACATGAATTCAAAATATTTACAGAACACTATAATGAAACAGGCACTTTTCAGATCTTGAGATACATCACTGAACAAAATGGGCCAAGATTCCTGCCTTTGAAGTCATATTCTAGTAGAGAGACAAAGACCAATTATAAACATGTCTAATAAATACATGCATTATATAGCATGGTGTTTCATGATATGTGCTATGGAATAATGATTAAGTTGTCGGGTAATGAGGATCAGAAAACCAAGGAAGAAGAAGTGAAGGCCATTGTGCCATCTAGGAAGTTTGGGGTGAGCTCAGTCAGAAAGTGGTATTGGACCAAAAATCTGAAGGTGAAGTCATCTAGGAAAGGGGTGTTCCAAGTAGAAGAACAAGCTAGTGCAAACCATTGAAAAGGGGAGAAGAGTCTGTGTTCAAGGAATGGTCAGAATGCCATGGTGAGTGTGGCCAAAGAGAGGAAGGGGGTCGTGAGAAGGAGGTGAGATCAGAGAGGTTCTGGGTGCCAGACCGTGTCGGACTGCATGGACATTGGGAAGGATTTAGGTTCTACTCTGAATTAAAAAAGGAAGGATAGGAGACTTTGGAGCAGAGGAGTGACATGATCTGACTTACACTTTAAAGCCTCGCTAGATTTTCTGTGCGGAACAGCCTGTAGGGCAAGAGGAGCCGAAGTAAGTAGGAGATTGCAGGACTCCCGCGACAGGTGATGATGCGTGTGTAGGGGGCAGCAGGCCACGTGCTCGACAGTGCTCAGGGCCTCCATCTATTTTGAAGATTGCTCTGACTTCTTTTGAAAGTTCTCCTTTGACTGGTTGAGGGTTGCACAGGGGAAAAGGGGATCAAGTATGGATTCAACACTTTTGGCTGAACAAATGTAAGAATCAAGTTGCCAAAAAACTGAATTGTGGATGCCTGAGATGAAAAATTGGAGAAGATGAGAAATTTTGTTGGGTTTACACTGAGTTTGAGATATCTCTGGAGATGTTGAGCAGTGGGTTGGATATATGAGTTTGAAAAGAATGCTCCATGTAGGCAGAGATATAATTTTGAGAGACATCAGCATGGACATGATTTGTAAAAACATGAAACTGGATGAAATATGGAATGAGAACACACAGAGAAGAAAAAACATATTAAGACTAGGCACTGGGGTACTACAATATTAAGAAGTCAAGTATAAAATAAGAAACCATTAAGTAAACTGCTGAGGAGTAATCAGTGAAGTAGGAATAAAACCATGAAAGTGTGTTCTGGAAGCTCAGTGAAAACAGTATACCAAGGAGGAAGAAGTGGTCAACTGTGTCCATTTATACCTTTAGGCCAAATAAATTGGAACTGAGGACTGACCTTTTATTTTAGCTACATTAAAGTCATTGATGATCCAAGTTGAGAGTAGTTTTATTGGAGTAGGGGGTTTAAGGAGACGAGGAGAGACAAAATTAGAAACAGAGAATATAGAAAAAAGTTTCAAAAATATTTTCTGCAAAGGGAGTGGAGAAAGAGTGGTAGCTGGTAAGAAATGAGATTAGGAACAGTTTGGGGGTATTTTTTGTTTATAAAGGAGAAAAGAAATTAGTAGCATATTTTTATACTATGGGAATGATCCAATAAATAAGCAAAATTTGGTGCTGTATGAAAGAGCTGAGAATTGCGGGAGCAATGTATCTGAGAGAGGATTCAGATCTAGTAAGTAGCGGAGAAGTAACCCCTAGAAAAGAATAGGAGTATCTTACCTACTGTTGGAGGCACGTAGGGAATATGTGCAGCCAGATGTTGGTAGATGCTTAGATGTGGTGGTGAGAGGCTATGAGAGGCTTTCTCTTTCGTTTGCTTTGATTTTCTCGGTGAAGAAAGAAGCAAGGTTTTCAGCTGAGAGTGAACGTAGGTGAGAACGAGTTGAGATTCAAGATGAGACAAGATGATTTGAATAGGTATGAATAAGAAGTAGAACAAAAAAATTAAATTTGTAATGTGACTTCTAAGTGGCATTAAAAGACCACATAGGTACATAGTCATTAATTTTTAAAATGAGATCAAACTGATTTTGTTTTTCCCTACCCATCTTCAGTTTCAATGATACAGGTGGGGTCTGAAGATTTTTGTCTAGTGAGTAAGAGGAAGACAGGAGGCATATGCAAGGAAAATGTGTATAAGTTGACTTGAAATTTAAGCTAGACTCCTCACCCTCATGGGGACAAAGAACAATGGAAAGATGGTAGGATTAATCAATTAGACATCTTGATGGAGTAGAAGGCTTGTTAGGAGCGAGATAAAAGTGGAAGTTAGCTGGAAAGATAGGTGGTTGGGAGTCAACTGGGGATGCTTTGTAGTTTGTAAGTAACGGTAATTTCTAGGATACAGACATGGAAGTGAGAAGGAGAGGGCAAGCTTGTTAGCAGAAAGATGTGCAAAGAAGTTAGGGGTCAGAGTGTATGAAAGATCATCTATGAGTAGACTGAAATAACCAAGAATTAAGGCAGAGGTGATTTTGAGAAAATGACAGTGAGTCTAGTGCTACAATTATCCAGAAATGAAGGGCAATGGTCCAAGAGTCAAGAGATGATAGAAACTATGCAAGTAGTTGGTGAAATAATAGGAATGATGATGATGATGATGATGATGATGACGATGATGTTATTTTGGAGAGAGGAAGGTGAATTTTCTGAAAGCTGTTATGAGAAGCTAGGAAGCCTCTGGCTCAGGGAGGCAGGAGAGCAATGGGAACAAAAGCAGCCACAGCTAGAAGGCCTCAGTAGAAAGAGCACCGGCAGTGCAAAGTAAGGTTACCATTAAAGCAAAAGGAGAAGGGAGCAAGGAGGGAGTAGGATCAGGATGTGGGGCTTTGTTGACAATGCCCTTGAATTCTACAACAAACATATTTTCAGAGGGTGTAGAAAGATAGAAAAAGGTTTAGAATAGAGGTATACAGAAAACTTATGGGGATGTTTCACAAGTGATGAGTGGAGACCTGAAGTCTGTGATTCCTTGACGACTGCCCTGACCTGGCCTAAGGTCCTAATGGACTCTAGACGACAGTGGTTCCGAGGCTGTAAGTATTAGGGGCAGGGATTGGTGAGTGCTGGGCTTTCTTGATGATGGAGGTAGGTGGTTGCCAGAAGACATGTTCTTAATCCTAGTGTTATGCTCATTCACGACCTTTTTTGGGGAAAGAAAATTCTCCTTCTGAGTAAACATTCTCCAAATTGATGCTTGTTGATACACTTGAGAAATTTTAGGAAGTTGAGTTATACCAAGTGTTTGAGCACCTTATTCATCTTACATGAGGGAGAGAAATGTTTCAGGGGTCATAGCAATGTGAGGTGATCTCGCAAGAGACTCCAAATTTCAAATATTAGGAAACAAAAATAGTAATATAGAAATAATTTGAATTTTTGTGTAACTGAAATGTTATCCTTAAATTTTAAATTATAGCTCTGTTAGGTCAGGCCTAATGATGTTTTAATGAACATTTTATTATGTTTTAATTGCTATTTTCAAATCTCCTCATTTTAAAGCCAATTTATTTTGTAAGTGGTTAAAATAAACATTAATTAATTTCACAGATGACTTATTGAACTCTTAACATCATTCCAGGGATACTGGGAGTTTGTGAGTAGCATATATTTGAAAATCAGCAATACTTCATTCAATATTTCTTGTTTAAAACTTCATTATGTAATAGTTAATTCAACTCATTTTGGATGAAATTTTCTACATTAATTGAGAGTTAACAATCTATTATAAAAGAAGGAAATGAATAATACATGTGAAGGCTTGTATATTAATTCTTTACAAGAATTGATAGGTGTGTAATTTTTTCTATGCCCAGTCATCAAATCTCTATTTTAAGTTGAGTGGGGCAGGAATCTTTCCCCTACTATGAATACTGAAAAAAACCCAAATTATATTTCCTGTTATATGTATATATAGAAAAGTGGTATTATCTAAATTTGATTAGGCCAATATTCTACTCTGGAAATTGAATGTGAAGAAAATAATAATGCAAAAAAGACAAGTGAGGGAGGGAGGGAGGAAGGCAGAGAGTAAAAGAGGAAGGAGAGGTGAAAGAGATAGAGGTCATTTAAAAATTATTTTTGGTGAGGAAGATTGGCTCTGAGCTAACATCTGTTGCCAGTCTTACTCTTTCTTGAGGAAGATGTCACTGAGCTCACATCTGTGCCCATCTTCCTCTATTTTTTATATAGGAGGCCACCACAGCATGGTTTGATGAGCAGCGTGTAAGTCTGTGCCAGGATCCCAACCAGCAGACTCCAGGACTGCCAAAGCCGAACACATGAACTTAAGCACTATGCCACTGGGAGGCCATAGAGGTCATTTTTAAACTTCATTTGAGTAGAGGTGATAGTTGCAAGAGATTTCAATATCAGTATTAAGCAGCAGTTGTCAAAGAGGCAGAATCCAGTATCCAACCAGTGGTGCCAGGAGTGACATCTCACCATGCTTTTAAGTCACTTAACCACATTCATACTTGTCCATTTTCTGAGCCAAAGTCTCTCTCCTTGCCCTTAATTCAGAATTACTCAATATCCTAGAATGACTCAAAATGGAGAGAATTCTCGCAAAAACATAGTGTTCAACCATGCCTGTATTTCAAAGCAAGTCTTTGAATGTAATTTATGACAGGGAAAAGCAGAGGGGAACCTATACTTTATGCTTCCTTCTAGCAGCTAAAACACTAAAAGAAGGGGGGTTAGCTGAACCTCGCATGCTCAACTTATTCCTCTCAATTTAATAATCAGATATATTCTGTATGATACTATAATGATGGCTACAGGAAGTTACACATTGGTCAAATCCCATAGCATGTAAGAGTGAACTCTAATGTAAACAATGGACTTTGAGTCACAATGTTGTGCCATGTGATTCATCAAGCGTATCAATGCACCACTATGCTGTGGGACGTTGATGGTAGGGGAGGCCATGGGTGTGTGGGATTTGGGGGTACATGGGAATCCATTACTTTCTGTTCAACTCTGCCATAAACCTATAACATCTAAAAATTGAAATCTAAAAACAAACAAATCTGGAGTGTTATGATTACTTCCTATGGCTTCTCATTTGGGTGTTGTTGTGGTCCTACTGGGCACCACAACCACCTTGCCAAATACTGCCTCTGACACCAGATTTACACAGTGGGCCCCTCACAATAGTGTAGCTCTCTTGAATCCGAAGTTGCCTGAGAGTTTATGTAGACATTTTCTCTCCTTTTCTCTTATGTTCTCTTGGGAAGCTCCAGGAGAGTAATAAGTGTGTCATTACTAATGTTTTACAGAATTTAATTAAACACTTCATTTTCAGTTATCAACCTCCTTCTCTCTAGGACTCAGATGTACGTCTTCAGGAAGATGGATGCTCTACTTACCTGGATGCTTAGACATGCTCATGAATGTCAGAATCTCAATGTGTCTATTGCCACTGCTTCTGAAAGCATCCGATGTTATGTGAAGATTTGTCTTCTTCTAGCAATTTCAGTGGCTGATGTCTAGATTTGGCATGTTACTGAATCACTTCATATTTCCCCTGGTCATATTGATAAATACAGGATAGTTACGTAAGTCCTTCTGAGCCAATAGACTACTGCGAGACTTTTGCAAAACTTGTGATTCTTTCATACGGAGCCTGAAGCTGAAGGTGTGAGGTCATGCTGCTACAGCTCTCTTGTCACCATATGGAATCTGAGAAACACCAATACATCCAAGGAGCTCTCAAATATATGAGCCAACAACTCAAATTTGTCCAAGTTACTGACTCATTTCTCATAGCAGGTCATCAACGATAATGTCTAGGATCATTTCTGTTTTCATTTATTTCATTAATAAAGGTGTCTATTGATCACATTTTCTTCAAATCAAGATACAACTCTAAGTTTATGCACATGCATTTATTTCTATAGGTGTAGGTATACCTTTTCTGTTTTATATTGAAATTTTTCAGAAAATCAATTTAAAAATTATAGCCTAAAAATTCATACTTATTCATCAAAGATTTTAAAGTACAGTAGATTTAAATATCAAAACTGTGAACCTCCAAAAATCAGTTTTTCTAATTTTTGATGGTTTAGAACAATTTAACATTATATCAGTGTGTTCTGCATATAGAAGCTACTTCTATTATCAGTTATTATTCAAGGATTTTTGCCAAACTAACCATCTGGAAATCAATGTGGTATTTTTAGCAAAATACATCCAGGTTTTCAATTTAACCAAGCGACTTTTTAAAAACTTTAGTACCTTAAAGTTAATAAGAAATTTCTGTGTGACCCATTCTTGATTTTATGCATCATTTACCTTAGAAATATTTTTAAAAATATAGCTATCACAGCTATAATTTATAGTCTGTAGAGTTTCACTTTAAAAACAGGTTTATGACTCTCCTTACAAAAACTATCTGAAAATCAAAACAATCTTGAAAATGGGGAGGCACTTTTGATTGCTTATCTTAATTTTATTCTTTATTTCTCCCCTGAGAAGCAATTTATTTTTTTACAAAGTCTTTTGAAGGAAATATCTTGATTTATTTTGGGTTTACTTGAACCTTGTGAATTTTCAGTATCAGTTGTACTTTTTTCAACAAAATCATGACTTTAATATTAAAGAAGATGGTTTTACACATGGTTTTCTTTGTTTTTCCAAGGTTGTGCTTCTTCAGCGTCTTCTGTTATAAAGGTCTTGAAATCTTAGCATGTCTGTCCAATTTAATGTTTATTTACACATAACTAGTAAAATATAACTTTGTAATTCCAAGGAAAGTCTAAAACTCTTATATTTAAGATTTCCAAAGAAGTTCTTCAAAATCAAACTTCCCCAAAATATTTTGCATGAGTGAAGTAGAAACTGAAAAGAATAATAGAGTTTCAATTTCTTCAAAGTTAAAGATAAATCACAACAATTAGATAGAAGTGTAAGTTTCTGCAGAATTTTGTCTTATTAAAAAAATCTAAAATTATACCGTCTAATGTGGTAGCCACTAAATAGAAGTGGCTATATAAATTGAAAGTCTAGACTTAATAATAAATCGGTTAATAAATAAATCAGTTTTTCTCCCTCGCTGGCTACATTCATGTGCTCAATAGCTATAAGGGGCAAGTGGTTACATGACGTACATTCAGATATAGAACATTGCATCGTCACCAAAAGTTCTATTGAACAACAATGATCCAAAGTATGATTTATTTTAATTTTTCCAACAATAGTTATCAGAAGGCATTTAGATCATGTTTTCTTAAATCATATAATATTGCAATAATGTCATGAACATTTTAATGACAATTTATATGAAATCACAAGAGAAGAATTCATTGGAGCCTTCTGAAATCTCTCAGTAAGTGTTTCCAAAAGAAAGTTAAAGGCCGTGTCTTAAAATTGAAGCCTCTGTTTATTCCAGTGAATACCAGTGCAATGTGTCAACTTATCAATCACTCTAGTTTTCTACTCTTTGTAGTGTAAATATGAATCTTTATAACTACTTCAGCCTGAGCTTCAATAACTAAGGTGTCTTTGGATGCTGTAGTACTCTTCCTAAAACCTCTATTTGCCAACAGGGCTCCTGGTGGTCTAATGAAATGCAAATGATAACACAATTTTTATTCATAATTTTGATTCACTCAAACAGATTGTATATTTAAATGTAAGGTCTATAGTAAAATCCCTACATAATGACAGCTACTACATTTAAAATAATATTTAAAAATGCAGTAGAAAGCCACTTCATTGTTTGGAAATAATAGAGACTTGAAAAGGAAAAAAAGGAGAGATGACCACCATCATGCTATAGTATGAAATTGGAATTGAAAATGAGTTTACTACTGGTCAAAAGAAATGAAATGCGATTCAGTGGAAGCGCTCAAAGAACACTGCAGTTTGAGATGAGGGAGAAGAATATTCCAGGCAGAGGGAAGGGCTGGTGCAAAGACCTTCAGGCAGAAATGAATTTGCTCTGATGAAGAGTCAGGAGAATATCCCGACGACTGGAACACCATGAGCCAGGAAGAGAGGCGTGAGCAAGAGATCGGGATTGGGGTAGTGGAAGAGGAGGGTGATGTGGACAAAGAAATACGTATAAATAGAAACAGTTCCTGGGTGTTGGCACTTTATAACAAGAAATTAAAGCGTTGCAATTTATGAGTCAGCCAATGAATACAGGGCCTCCTCATCTTGAAGTAGGCGCTCACTATCGTCTACCTCGCTATTCTATGTCTATATCTACATCATATCTATACCCATGCTGATGTTGAATCTACATCAATGTCTATATATCTATCCATATCCTTGCACTTCCCTAAAATTCCAGATATTGACAATGTAACTGCCGATTTGACAACAGCAGATGAATCTCTGATAGATAGCTCAAATCTTTAAAGAACAGATTTTTCTTTTATTTCTCCTGCCCGATGGTCTCCTGTTCAAATTATTTCACTAAAATGCTTGTGTGTAATTTGAGGCATTATTCATGAGTTTTCTCTTTCTCTCAAACACTTGCATCTAGTCCATTAGCAAGCGGTGTCAAATCTACAACGAAAAAACATTTCAAATTTATCAACTTCTGCTATTTCTTCTAATAATGCCCTAGTCTGAGCCCTCCTGATTCTTGCTAGTAAAGGTATAATTGACCCCCTCTGCCCAGCTCCAGTCCAAGCCTCTCTGGCCTTGTGACATAGTGTGGCGGATTTTAACTGGAATCTCTGTTTACAACATTCCCTGCCTCTCACTGTTTCTCCCTACAGCAGCCTCCATGATTCAACCTTACTATGTCACTCTCCTGTTTATGTGGTTTTTGGACAAGGGAGTTTGGCAAATTGCTTAAACGGGGCATAGCTTTGTAACAACGTATTCAAGATGGTGGAGGAATTCCTAAATGTGGTACAAAGCTCAACCCCGCAATGCTAGAGAGTGAGTGTCAGGAGAGAGAGAAAGAGGTCACATCTTTAACAGCAGCGAGCCTTGTGATTTTGAATGTGCGCTCTCACTAAACTAAGAGTGAGGTTGAGAGAAGGCCAGACTGGGCGGGACACCTGCTGCTCTTCCCTCCATGCAAACCTCATGGAAAAAGTGGAAACCACATAAGGGCATTATTTAGCTCAGGGGCTTTTCAGCAGGTGCTGCACATTTGAATCACCTGTGAAATTTATCGCTTATACAGGGGCCACCCCAGAAATCATGATTTAGTGCATCTGTGTGGGATTAAGTATTTGGGGTTTTAAAATGCTGCACTCCCAGTAATTATGATGTTCACGTCTATGTTGGGAATTACTAACTTAAATGATCTTCATTTAATTGATATCATCAGATATAATTATCTCACATTCCTCCTTTACTTGCATCATTACCTGTATATGATATTGTATGGTAGACACTCTGTTTTACATAATCTAATTATAAGTAGCTGAAAATGAGCCTTCAGATATTTTTATTAGCTGTATTTTCAGATTTTCTCCTAAAGTCAAAGTCCAACATGTGAGGTCACTTAAGCTTTCAGCATTAAGCTGAGAATCCCAAATACAGAGTGGATGAAGATGTAGTTTACCATTCTTCCTGGTCAAAACACCATTCAGTTAACTGGCAGTAATAAATTAGAATGATTTTTTTTAGCAACTATTTTTTATCTGATCAAGCTCTTCATTAAATTTAGATATCGGCATTTGGGATTACCAAAGACTCCTCATCCTAGCATATAAGCAATGCAAGAAATTAAAAAGCCAATAATTTGGTGTTGGGGCTCTGTGTTCTATGGGGCAGCCTCTAAGATGGCCGCCAATGATCCCTGCCTCCTAGGCTCATAACTGTGTTGTAATCCTTTCCCGTCAAATACAGGATGGGTTTAGTTATTTGATTCTTAGTAACAGCATATGGTGGAAGTGATGGGATGTGACGTCTGAGGATAGATTATGCAAAGACTGTGGTTCCTGAGTTTAGGTTATAAGAAAACAGTGGCTTCCATATTGGGAAGTTCACTCTCTCTCTCACTCTTTCATATTGCTCACTCCCAGGGAGGCCAGTTGCGCTGGTGTGAGGCAGCCCCATGGAGAGGCCTACATAATGAGAGACTAGGCCTGCCAACAAGCAAAAGAATGAGCTTGGAAGTGGACCCTCTTCCCGTCAATTGAGATTCCACGCAAAACTGCAGCCCCAGCCAACAGCTTGTCTGCAGTCTCTGGAGGGACCTTCCTCCAGAGACACCCAGCTGAGATGCACTCAGATTCCTGACAGTTGGTAGCTGTGAGACTATAAGTATTTGCTCTTTTAAACTGTTAAGTTTTGGAGTAATTTTTTATACAGCAATAGACAACTAATATCCATTCCATGAAATTAATATTGTATAAAGGTTTCCCTGCTATCCTAAAATAGAGATTTCACGTGAAACCTTTCATAAGTGGAAATGGTGTAAAGCAAAGAAACAATTACCATTAATTCATATTAATAGGAGAAATTCATAATATTCATATTAATAGGAGAAATAATCTACAAAATCGTACCAAATAACACACAAAACCTAAAATAACACTAATACATAGTAAAAGCAGGGATGATATGATAAATTCACAGCTTCAGTAAAGTAGAAATAATGTAGGTACATTGTAGTTTCACTTACCAGGATCAGGAAGATGGCGAGCCCTTTGGAAGGCTGAGAGGTGGTGGTGCTGACGGTATGTTAGGCCGAGTTGTCGGAAGTTGGGGTGGTGGGAGGTGCAGGAGACGGGTGTAGGAGAAAGGGAAAGAGGGTCATCTATTAACATCCCATCCTTGGTTGAATCAATTGGGCAGGCAGCTCACTAACCGCCACACCTTCTTCTAAGTGTGGCTGCCTTGATGTCAAAGGTCGAGGTTCCTTGTCTGCTGTAGCTGATGTGGAAAGCTTAAAATACAACAGTATGTTGGCTTGCTTAGTCTCTATAACAGCTCACTGCAAAACAAACACTGAACGCTATTTTCCCTTTTGGTCTTTATTTGTAAAACTGAAAATCCTTTTCATGTTTCTTTCAGTTAGCAAAAACAGGAACTAATGTAGATCTTTTATAAGAGTGAAGTGGCATAATGCAAACTTTCAGATATCAGGGGAGACCTGTATTATATACTGCTTCCTGGAAATAATCTTCTGTTTTTAAAACTTTGGTAATAATATGTTTTTAAATATGTGCCTTGGCAAAGAGCAAATTCTGATTCAGTGAAATAAAAGTGCTGACATTTACATAGTTCAAACGCTGGTATACATATGTATTTCTTTTTTTAAGCACTTCATGGGAGAAATTTTTTGCAAAAAGGTTGTATATACTATTCAAATTAGCAGTATCCAAAAACTTTCTTATTTAGATAACAATTTTTAAAAATTGCTTGTTCATTTTTCCACCTGATATCTTTCTATGCGTGTGTTTATCTACTTACGTACTCATTCATTTCTTTATTTATTCATATTCTGCAAGGAAGGTGTTAACAAGGTAGATCTGTTTTTGTCAATTCTTGCTTATCTCTGTAGCCACAACAAATTCAGACAAATTCTGAGAACTACAGGAATATTCACATAGTCGCTAATTAGGCATATTATTCTATATACTCAAGGCAGTGGACTGAGCTGTACCAGGTTATCAGCATTGTTTAAACATAAAGACTCATGCTGCACACCTGGTGCCTAGTTTAGGGTCTGTACCACGGCTGGTCATGTAGCTATGTGAATAACCCCATTTATGGATCCCAAGACTTAAGTGACATCTCTGGGTGGAGATATCTTGCATGCGTCTTTGCTGTTTACAGCTAGTGAGAAAAGTAAGTTCAGTCGCCCTTAGAGAGAGAAAGAGGCCTTAGCAATACACAAATGACACCTACCTCATCCTATGTATATATTTTTCCTACTATGCCTGCACTATATGCTTTGCTCTACTAAATCTTATCCATAAGTTTAACCTGTAGCTGAGTCATATAAATCCTTCCAGGCAACCACTAAACTATTGGGTGGCCATAGGACCTGAAATACACTAAATATCCTATTAAATAAAATTTGCTATAGCTGACAAAAATTCTCTTTTTATTAAATATATTTCACATATAATATTATATAAATTTAAGGAGTACAATGTGTTAATTTGATATATTTGTATATTGAAATATGATAACCATTGTACCAATATTTAGCACCTCTATCACGTTATGTGATTATTGTACAATATTATTGTCTATATGAGAACTCTTAAGCTGCGAATTGGCAAACTAAGTTACAGGATATTTTCTTTATCTTTAGTAGAATACAATTTAACTTGTTTCTAGGACTGTTTAGACAAAACTTTGTTTATGAGGTATTTACACCTCCATTAGATGGTTATTATAAATAACAAAATAAAAAGTGTTGATGAGGAGATAAAAAAATTGGAATCCTTGTGCATTGCATGTAGGAATGTACAGCAGTGCAGCCACTATGGAAAACAGTATGACAATGCCTCAAAAAATTAAACATAGAGTTATCATGCAATCCAGTAATTCTAAGTATATACCCAAAAGAACTGAAAGTTGGGATTCAAATAGATATTTGTATTCTCATGTTTATAAATGCATTATTCAAAATAGTAAAAGTAGAAGCAACTCAATTGTGCATTTGTAGATGAATGGATAAACAAAATGTGGTATATACATACAGTGGAATATTATTCAGCCTTAAAAAGGAAAGAAATTCTGACACATGATACAACGTGGAAGAATCTTGAGGATGTTACACTAAGTGCAACAAGCCAGTCACAAAAAGACAAATACTGTATGATTCCACTTTTTTGAGGTTCTTGGAGCAGTCAAATTGATAGAGTCAGAAAGTGGGGTTGTGGCTACCAGGGGACAGGGAAGAAGGAAATGAGGAGCTACTGTCTAATGGGTATAGAGCTTCAGATGGGAAAAATGAAAAAGTTCCAGAGGTGGATGGTGGTGATGGTTGCACAATATGAATGTACTTATTACCACTGAATTTGTACACTTAAAATTGGTTAAAAGAATAAATTTTTATGTGCATTTTACAACAAAACTATTTTAAAAAGGTAATTTTTATTCTATTTTTTAAGATATCTAAATACAATCATGATAATATCCCTATATATTCTATCACATATGAATTGTATAAACTTAGAAGTACTGTACTAAGGGCACAAGGAATAATAAGGTTAGATGTTTAGGTTATCATGTTCAATAGCTCTTTGAGTTTTTAATTAACTGCAATGCATTCATAATTGATATTCCAGAGACTCACATTCTTGTTGCTACAGGCACCAAATTGGAGGAGAAGGAGGAGCGGCTCCCAGCCGTCTGGATGCCTCACGTAATGAGAAGCAAACGTCAGAATACAGAGATGTATGGTTGGAAAAATGCTAAATTACTGCATTTCTGAGAGGCACAAATGTGGAAAATAGGTATTCAAGGGTTTGAACTTTCTATAATACTATCAAAAAAGATAAATGCTGAGTCCTTCTCTAATTACTCATACCAGTATACAACCTCAAAACTAAACATGAAGATCAGGGTAATAAGTTCTCAAAATTTTTTAGTCTCAGGAAGAAGATCTGAATGAATATGCAAGGATTAAATTATTGAAGATTGACAAAAACCACCTGACCTTCACTGACCTTGAATACATGTGATCAGGCATCATAAAGAGCATAATAGCAATGACTGATTGGATTATCTTAGTTCTTTTTAATGTTTTTTTCTGATATTCAAAAATTTTAGTTAAACAATAGAATATCTGGACATGCTTAGCCATAGGTAGCATTCATTGCTTCCTTTCATCTACAACCAGATGCTTTTAAACTTATAATAACACGTCTCCAAAATTGTTCTTTAATGAAAACTGTTCTTTCTGTTACAAATGCTTTTAGTCAAGACAATTATAATCCCTTAACTGGAATATAGAGAGGCAATTATTCTTTTAATTCCTGATCTATCTCCAACTTGCAGCCATCTTCCTTATTGTACTAAAGTTGTCATTTTAAGAAGAGAGATCTTAACCAGTCTTAGCGAAACCTTTAATAGCGCTCCATAATTACTAGGCAAAACCAAAACACTTTAACTTGTTGAAAATATGTCCACTATGTGTTCTCACTTATTGACACTTCCTAATTTTAGATTCTGGCTGTATTAAGCTACTTGAGGTTTTCTGAGCTTATCATGGTTTTTATGCCATTATCATTTTGACTTGCTATTCTTCATCCTTTATTCCTTGTCTACTTAGCAACTTTCTTTTCAAGTATTTGCTCCTGTATTACTGCTGCAAAGCATTCCCTGACTCCTCCTTTCTGTTTTAACACAAGCACAGTGTTTTACAGTATATTTTTGGCTTGTCTCTTAATATTCATCACAATAAAATCTAATTATGGGAATACATTTTGTCTTCATCATTAGACTATGATTCTCTATGCAGTGAGTCTGTGTGTCTTTGTATCCCATTGTCTAGCCTGATATCCAAATTATGGAAAGTAGTAAGTGCCTTTAAATGCATTACTGCATGCCTAATTTAGTTATAGAGTTGACTCATTCATCATAGAATGGAATTATTGGGATTGCTCAGTTGAACATAACCCAGTCATCGCTCACTAGACTTAACTTACTGGGATGTTTGAAGAAACCCCCAAATACCAACTTAGGAGTTAAGAAAGAGGTATGTTTGAAGAAAGTAGTCATAAATACATCTCTCAGGAGGTGATATTTGAGCAAAGACTTAAGAGAAGCAAGAGAGAAAGCTGTGACAATCTGTGGAAGGAGCATCCCTGGCATAGGAAGAGCAAGTGCAATGAGCCTGATGTGGTGACTTGATTGGGTTGCCTACAAGTAAAGCCTGAGATGAGGATTCTTGTTAAGGTGAGAGAGAAGGAACACGAGGGAAGCAATATAAGGCTGGGGAAGGAAGCTAAGGAAAAGTGTGACGGTAGCTGGAAAGTAGCTTCAGTCTAATTTCATGAGGAAGCTCGGTGACAGAAATTGCACCACATAATTAGTCCCATCTTGAAGCAAGGAGGCGGGTCTTTGGTATTCCTGTATTAAACTGTCATTAAGGAAGAATCTGTTCCCAGATAGGAGATGATTAGCCTCTTAAAATTTGTTGTATATTTAAATCTTCTAAGAAACTTTTGTTGTTATGTTATCTTTTTCTAACTTTATCGAGGCATAATTGACAAATAAAAATAGAATATATTCAAGGTGTAAAAAGTGTTTTGATATTCATATACATTTTGAAATATTACCACAATCAAGCTTATTAACATATCTACCACCTCACATAGTTTTTTGTGTATGGGGTGAGAACACTTAAGATCTACTCTCTTAGCGAACTTCGAGCATACGATTCAGTATTAGTAACTATAGTCACTAAGGTGTACACTAGACCTCTGGAACTCATTAATCCTGCATAACCGAAACAGTACCCTCGGACCAACATCCCATTTTCCTCATCCCTCAGTAGTTCTAGTTTTAATTTTTTAAACTTTTTGAGGAACCTCTGTATTATTTTCCATAATGACTGTACCAACTTATGTTCTCACCAACAGTGCACTAGGCTTCCCTTTTCTCCACCACACCAACACTTGTTATCTCTTGCTTTTTTGATAATAGCCACTGTAACAGTTGTGAGGTGATATTTCATTATAATTTTGATTTGCATTTCCCCGATCATTATTGATGTTGAGCACCTTCTCACATATCTGTTGGCCATTTGTGTGTCTTTTTTTTTGAGAATTGTCTTCCAAGTCCTGTGCCCATTTTTTTTTTTTTAAAGATTTTTTTTTTTATTTTTTCATTTTTCTCCCCAAGGCCCCACGGTACATAGTTGTGTATTCTTCGTTGTGGGTTCTTCTAGTTGTGGCATGTGGGACGCTGCCTCAGCGTGGTCCGACGAGCAGTGCCATGTCCGCGCCCAGGACTCGAACCAACGAAACGCTGGGCCGCCTGCAGCGGAGCGCGCGAACTTAACCACTCGGCCACGGGGCCAGCCCCCCTGTGCCCATTTTTTAAACTGGGTTTTGTGGTTCTTGCTATTGAGTTGTTTGAGTTCCTTATATATTCTGGAATTAACTCCTTATGAGCTATATGGCTGGAAAATATTTTCTCTCACTCCGCAAGTTGTCTCTTCACTTTGTTGTTTGCTATGCAGATTTTTAGCTTGATGCAGTCTCATTTGTCTATTTTGCTTTCATTGCCTGTGCTTTTGGGATCATATCCAAATAATTATTGCCCAGACCAATAACACAAATATTTTTTCCTAGTAATTTTTAAGTTTCAGGTCTATGTTTAAGGCTTTAATCCATTTTGCATTGATTTTTATATTAGATCTGAGATGAGAGTTCAATTTTCTTCTAGTGGTGGACACACAGTTTTCCCAGTACTACTTATTGAAGAGAATATTCTCTCTCTGGATGTTACTGGCATTCTTGTTGATGGTCATTTTACTGTAAATGCATTTATTTATTTCTGGGCTCTTATTTGATTCCATTGGCCTGTATGTTTGTTTTTATGCCAGAACCATACTGTTTTGATTACTACAACTTTGTAATATATTTTGAAATTAGGAAATGTGATGTCTCAAGCTTTGTTCTTCTTGCTCAAGATTTCTTTGGCTATTTGGGGACTTTTGTGGTTCCATATGAATTTTAAGATTTTTTTTTCTATTTTTGTGAAAAATACCATTAGAATTTTGATAAAGATTGCATTGAATCTGTAGATTGCGTAGGGCAGTATAGACATGTTAACAATAAGTCTTCTAATCCGTGAACACAGGATGTCTTTCCATTGAGTTATGTCTTCATTAGTTTAACTTCTTTCAGCAATATTTTGTAGTCTTCATTGTACCAGTCTGAGGATTGAGTGTTGATTATGAGGGAAAAAAAAGAGTTGAGAATTTAGGCTTGACCATCTAGTGGTGGCATCTATTGAGATGGGGAAAATGGGGGCTGTGGAGGCATGTTGATGACAGTGAATTAAGAGTTCAGTTTTGCATATCATCATTTTAAGCTCTATACTAGAATTGTAAGGTGAGAATCCTACCAGGTGATCAGATACAGGAATCTGAAACTCAGAGGAGAAGTGGAAGCTAGAGACAGGAATGTGGCAATCACTAGCACTTAAATGACACCTATGGATGAGGATGATATCACCTAGGGAGTGAGAAATAACTTTTAAAAGAGAAGAAGGAACGAAGAAGTAAATTCTGGGGCACTCAAAATTTTGGAGCTTCTGGTAAAGAACGGCTAGTAAGCCAAGAAACTTAAACTGAGACGTCAGTGGTTTCCATGGAAAACTAGCAAAGTGTGGTATCCTAGAAGCCAGAATGAAGGAATAATTAATCATGACTAATGCTGCTGAGAATAAAAGATGAAGATTAAAGATAGAGAAATGGATTCGTCAAAATGGACATCATCTGTGACTTTCGTAAGAATAGATTCAGAGGAATGTGAAAATAAAAGTCTAGTTTGAACGAAATGAGAAAAAAATGAAAAATGGTAGTGAGGATTCAGTGAGTAGAGAAAATTCTTGAGGTATTTTAAGATGAAAGGTAGCAGAGAAATGTGATGCTGGCTGAGGGCCTTGGAATTTAGAAACCTTGTTTGTTTTATTTAAAATGTGAGATATTAAAATATTGTGTTTTGAATAAACTATTTTTTTAAAAAAGGAAATATTGATGATAGATGAGAAAGAAGTTATTTAGAATCAAAAACAAAGTCCAGACTTTTGGTCTAGATGAGATGATGTAGACCAAATTCTTCCTGCTCCTTCCCACTAAGTACAATTGTAAAGCCTGAAATAATTCAAGAGGTTATCAATTGTTAGAATGGATTTTATGTAAACTCAAAAAATAAGACAGTGATAAGAAAATTGGATACTCAAAATTAAAATGTTGGAGGTACATGGTTATTGGTAATAACTCAAGTTCTACCTGAATAAGGAAGTGTTGGAGAGCAGCAAAGATTGTTGATAGTAAGTAGCTAAAAGAATTAGAGAGCCAGGATGTTCATTCGAAAATCTAAATCGATGTTGGAATGATTATAATAGTAGTGCTGGAGAGGCAAACAGTAAACATAGTTAGGGACAAGATGACTTGGTGGCAAAATAATCATTACACTCTAGCAGAGTCATCTTCGCTTCTGTTCTCTGAATAAGGAACATAATCATGAAGTCATACCTATTGTATTAATGTAACTAATACTATGTGTGAGGTTTCTAGTTTTGCTGAATGTAGATTTCATATGTAATTTTGAAATGGATCCAATTAACAATTTTATTTGAAAGAAATATTTTAGTAAGTCAATTATTCTTTAATACAGGAAAACAAATGTTTCATTCAGAAATTCAAACATTTGATCATGCCTTTGCAATACATTGTCTGAAAAATGAGGGGGGATACCATGCTTGTTTTCACTATTTGTTTCCTGTTCCAAAATATAAATGTTAACACATTGTCGTATCAAGTGCTTAAGCAGAAATAAGATATGCACAATTGGGACACAGTTCTAAAGTGATAGTAAACTCATGCTAGTGTCGAATATTCACGTCTATTACTAGTGGTGACCACTGCTTGGCATTTCTCTAGACTCTGTTTTGTTTTCTGCATCATCGGCTGCTGCTCTATTTCTCTGCCCTTTGTCATTTAAACATTCCAAATTACGTGCTTTGCTCTGTATTTCATCTTCTTTTTCATGTCCTCTTGTCTTTGCACACTGTTCTCATTTTCTGGGATGCAATTATTCTCCTCGTCTGCCTGGCTAATTCATCCTTCAAGACAGAGCAGCATGTGAAGCTCTCTCGAAGAACTAGACCACTTCCTCCTTTCCATCTCCTTTGCCACTCCAACACACCAAAGTGTGATATTTGTTAGTATGTTTTTTCCTTATTAGACTCTGACACCTTTAAGACAAAGATCATGCCTTATCTACTTTTGACCCTAGACACTAGTACAGTACCTGGTACACAGCCATAGGATCAATGAATGGATAAAGAAATGCATGAACAAGTTATACTATTCTTTATCAGAATAATTTTCTATACTAAAGTAATATCATCAAGCATTTGAATTGCAGTTAGAAAGGCATTTGGAATTTATAATGCTAAAATTAAGAACAGGAGAAAAAGAAGTGAGTAATAAAACACCAGTATGTATAAAGGTTAAAAATAAGACCACAACTGTCGTGGTTGATGAATAATTCCACTTAAAAGTAGACCCTCTAAGAAGCATACTTTGAGAAATGGAAAGAGAGTCTGTCATTAAATTTCACAATTTTTTTACTAGTGACTTTTTTTTATGGGGACTCGATGGTGAAATATGATTACAATTTCTCAAGAGAAAATTCTATAATTTATTGTACGATATCACCTATGTACCATATCTATTTTAAATGTCTGATTTCACAAAATATTACCATAGGATACTCTTCATATTCGCAAGGCACAGTTTATGATTTTTAATACTCCCAGCTTCACAAATAGTATTTAATCAACTCCCCCCACCCCGGCGCCCAAAGCCATAAGTTATTAACAAAAAGTTAAATTCCAAATCCCTGACTTAAATTTTGTACCCTTTTTTCTGCTAGCAACCTTGGCCCCTTGTTTGCTTGTTTTTTCTCCAGGTTTCCCACACCTGTAATAGGCTCAATAACCCACCTCTTCAATGACACACCTGTAATTGGCTTCCTTCTCTGTCTCCCTTACCCATTCCCTCTTCAGTGCTTCCTGAACTCACCTTCCAAGTAAATTACTTGCACTCATCCTTTTTGCAGAGTCTGCTTCTGGGGAAGCCCAACTCAGGGAAGCCCAACTCAAGGAAGCCAGTATGGCCAGAAATAGTGACAATTGAACTGGTTTCATAGACACGAGCAAGACATTCTCAGGTCATTGAAAGCATGCCTATTCAAAGAATAAGAAACAAATTGCAAAGGAGAATTAAGTGTCACATTCAGGGTTTTGTAATTAATTTGTTCATGGAAAGCAAGCAAGGAGTTGTATACAATAAAGCTGTAGGTATAAGCATGCAATAGAATACAAAGAACTTTGTATATATTTATAAGCAGTGTGGGTTTTAACATATGCACCTGAAAATTAGGTAAAGAACATAACGGAGCAGCATGATTATATTTGTATTTGCATGGGAAGATGTATGGAGAGACGCTGTAAGTCTATTTAAATAATACGTCCGCAAGAGGGTGCAAGATTGGTTTCAGCAGTTCTAGTGATGGTGAAGAGGTACAGATGATTGAAGAAGGTTTTGGAATTTATAATCAATATGGCTTAAGAAAATTGCATATAATGGGATGGATATTCTTAAGTTTTTCTGTTTGATTGGATGGAAGTAACACTTAGAGACATTTAATAAAACAATGTTTATAGGAAGACAAGTCATCTGGAAAGTAAATTGGGGTTTAGCAAACAATAGTAATAAGTTTAGTGTTGGTCACATTAAAGTTTGAGGTGTTGGTCTATTTTCCTGTGAATATTTAGAAGAAAATATTTCTAAAGCTCAATAAGGAAGTCATAACTGAGATATTTTAAAGTATTGATGGAAACGCTTGGTAGGTTTATCTTTGTTCATAGATGTAGGAATAGGCTGAGAGGATTTAAGCCTCTCAAGGCTGGGGAACCAGTAAGCATGAGACCACTTATTCTACATCCAAAGCCCCACCAATTTTCCACTATAATAGTGGTTTTAAAAACTATGTTCTGTAGTGCCTTAATGTTCAATAGTGGTACTTCTAGGCCAACATCCCTGCTTAAAAAAAGGCAGGTCTACTCTTATCTGACTTATATAATTGACTATGGCAAATTCTATTTAAATAAATGCAGGGAGAGGGAAGCTCTATTAAATAAAAAATAATAAAATAAAATAGATTGAAAACCCACTGTACTTTAGCATGCTACAATTCAGAGAGGTATAGGTAGATAAACATGGATAGAATCTTTGAAAGTAGAATTACTTAAAGGGCAATTTTAGGCGAATTGTCTCACATGGTGATAATGAAGTCATTTGTAGGTGGTCAATTTAGGTGTCAATTTAGGTGTTAGGTGGTCAGTGTAGGTGTAGTCATTTTCATGGTGGAAATATTTGACCATCCATCATTTATAAACGCATATAAAAACATTCATTTTTAAAATCTTCCCTCATTTGCTTTCTGCATATGTACCTGTGCACATATCTAATTGTACTATGTGTTTATATGTATAAAAATACAAAGAGAAAGAGTATGCTAAGAACATAAAATCAAATAATAAGACATTATTAATAGACCAAATGCATTAATCAACAATACTAAATTAGTCTGTGCCTTAATAAAACATAAAATGTTCACTTAACTATTTAAATTACCAGTCCTGTTTAGGATGGTAGTGAAGAGTAGATATTGTTGTATTTGATTCGAATCAAGTGATCTTGTTGTGATTTTTCACAAATATTAAATGATTTTGTAATTTCAGAGAAAGATATGAGGACTTTATTTTCCACAGAAAACAATGATCATTCAAATTGGATACTACAGGACTTTATTGCAACACTTGATTATCTTTCATCTCATTAAAAAGCTGTTGAAAATAATTTATTATTTAGTTGCTAACAGATGATAAAAAATTCATTTTTGCTAAGGGCACAATCAGATTATATTTTATTGCTCAGTTTTTATTGGTCTTGATAAGAGGACAGCAGATTAATTACTGATCTATCTCACCATCTCAGAAACAGAAAATTTGCTAAAGTAGGAGTAACTAACATCAAATAGATTTTGCTATAGTTTGGTTAAATGATTTCTAAGACTGAAAAGTAGGTGTGGCAGATCTAGTACTTTGTAAGTCGCTTGAATCTTGTATTCTACAAGGCAATTCATATAGAAAATTTAATTACGTTATTCTTAATATATACAATGGAACTGAAATATTCTTACACTTATAGTAATCAACAAACCAGATGTGGCCTGTAAAACACTAGACTGTTGATGGCTCTAATAAAAGAAAAGCAGAATCTTTGAAGGGTCAGCCCTGAAGGGAATGGCGGTCAGACACCAGAAACAGAGTCTCTGCTAATATTTTCTGAGATTTATTTTCCTGGAACCTCCCACTTAGTACCCATACTGTTTCTACAATGCACTCAGGGAAAGCACTACTACTGAAATGTTCCAGCAAACTCTTGACACACTAAACCCCTTTAATTCTCCTTAGTATCAAAGAGACCAAGCTGGAACATATAAAGATGTATTTACTCAACATAAAGAAATAACTCTGTGACCAGCTCATGTCTATATATTTTACTAGATTCTCTCTTTTTCTATATCTCAGATGTCTTGTGGATGGGGAGAATAATCATCTCCAAAGATATCTGCACGCTAATCCCTAGCCTTGCATCTGTGAATATGTGTTATGGATTGAATTGTGCTCCCTCAACAGATGTTGAAGTTCTAACTCCCAGTACCTGTGAATGCGGCCTTATTTGGAAATAGATTCTTTGAGGATTATCAAGTTACCGTGAGGATGTTAGGTTAGGCCCTCATTGAATATAACTAGTGTCCATTTACAAAAGGCGCATAGATACATATAAGGGAACACTTCATGAAGACACTGGGAGAACGCCATTTATAAGCCATGGAGTCCCTGTGGCCGCCAGAAGCTGGAGAGAGATATGGAACAGATTCTCCCTCACAGCCCTCAGAATGAACCCACCTGCTGATTCCTTTTTCTTGGAATTCTAGCCACCAGAACTGTGAGACAAAAAATTCTTGTTGATTAAGCTACCAAGTTTGTGGTACTTTGACAGGGCAGTCCTAATAAACTAATACAATGTTTGTTTTACATGACAGAGGGAATGAATTGCAGACACTACTACAGGTACAGATACATTTGTTAATGAGCTGACCTTAGAATAGGGAGATTATCCTGGACTATTTGAGTGGGCCAATCTAGTCACACGAATTATAAAAAAGAGAAGAAAGCAGCAGAAGAGTGGGTCAGAGAAAAGCGATGTGAGATGGACTTGACTCCATTTCTGACCTTGAAGTTGGAGCAAAGGAAGCCATGGACCAAGGAAATTGGGCACCAATTTTAAATAATAGGAGTGATAAAATGATCCTTCTTGCCAGTGTGGACTTCTACCCCACCCTTTGATACAACACTGGTAGTATGGCTTTAAAATATAATGTCTACGTTTCACTAACAATTCATGTGAAATTTGCATAAAGTTTATTCAAGATTTATGCAAAGAAGTGTTATTTTGTTCTACACTGGTTTGTAGCTCAAAGTATAATCTCCTGAAATAAAAGGAACTGTTTCATTCAACACTGAATGACACAGAATAATTACTTTAAAACAAAAGAGAAATGAATCAGGAAAATAGCAATAACAAACATCTTAAAGTATATATTTTGTTTAAAAAGTGATACAGTTTATACATATATTAATTTTTCTATGTAGAAATGTCTCTAGCAATATATTGTCTAATGTTTTAAGAATTCTTCTTTCGAATATTATAGACAAAAGAATTTATGGCTACAATTCTTATAATTTTGATAAAACTCATTATATGTTCATCTTATTATTCAGTGTTGTCATTTCCTTTCATTAATTCACTCTATATTTCTTTTCATCTCTCTCAACAGTGATGACAATTTGTTCATTTTTCATAGTTTTAATCTTTCTTCTCAACCACGAATAAAGCAGCTGATGGGTGATTGTCTAAAGAACTACCCATCAATCACTGCTCTCTTACTTCCTTTTTTCTGTTCAAATAGTTTGAAAATAAAACTTTTCCATAATTAAGTCCTCGAGCATTTTATTTTCCACAATTGTTTTGTTACATCTCTTGTTTCTAACATCCGTACTCATTCAGTACAGTAAGTGTTCCAGATATTATTTTTCTTGTATTTTTTTTTGGTAGAATATACAATATACCAAAAGCTACAATTATGTTCCCCCTTTTTCCTACTTTACATATTTTATTTATTAGTTTTCACTATATTTAGAAAACTTTTAAAAATTTGCATCCACTTAATAACCTGCATTTTTCAAAAGCATTTTATTAAGCAATAGGTAATATTATGTCATGGTTATGTTCTTAACCGTTAAGGAAGAAAATACTTCACCACACTGAAAATAGTCAGAAATATTTAAGCCTCTCGAAAAGTAGGTTGAAAAATGTTAGCATTAGTTTTGGACATTTTCAAGGCCAAGTGATATTAGGAGAAAAACAGCTTAGAAAGTAGAACATTTTTAAAAAAGAAATTTCATCTAGCTGTTGGGACTTCCAGTTTCAGTTCCCATGTGTAAAGAGCTGGGAAGTGTTGCTCCTACCCTTAAAGTAGGAAGAACCTGCAGAAACTGAAAATCAATGACTGTTTTGGACTCATTAGAATTGACTTGCAGGGTCTATCACCATCCTGAAACCCGGAGAGGGGTGCATATCCAGAGAGACAAAAATGAGATGCACTTATACAGTCAGCTGACACGCTGACTTCAGCCTTAGGAGACAAGGAGGTGGTCCGTCTAAAATGTGCTGGATTCCTGATCCATGAAAACTGCAGGATAATGAAACTGTATTATTTTAATCAACTAAATTTGTTACACAGCAATATGAAAAGAATTCAGAAATATAGAGAGAGTATATTTCATTCCTCATACCACTTACTAAACAAACTATGCAATCTATATAAAAGAAAAATGAAGTATTCTAGTGCAACAGAGGCATTTCCTATTATTGCCACATTTTACATAATGCTGTCTAATTAAAGTGTAAAAATAAATCACTTATCTTCTGATCTTGTCTTCATATTTGGTGAACAAAATTGTATCTAAGAGCCTTTGAAACAGGACTAAAATATAGTGCTCAATGCTACAGCTTTAAAAGAAAACATTATAAAGTATTAAAAGGCATAATATGTCTTGGAAAGAAATGATTGGACTTCCATAGTAGTTGCTTATGCTCTAATTTTGGCATTAATTTGCACAACAGAGAGATCTGAAATTTTAATAATATTGTATAGAAGTAAGCACTGTAAATGTAAGTTTCCCTGAGCTTTTTCACCATTTTGTTCACTACTCCAGGAAAGTAAGAAAATAGCAACGATTCTCTCCAAGATGCAGATGTGGAAATGATGGGTTTAGCATGAGGAAGGCAAAATGATTCTTGCTGATAGTAGTCTGTTCAGCAAACGGTAGAGCCTCCGTCCCAGGAAAAATAGGTACCTGATATGAGCACCAATGGAGAAGGACAGTCTTATTTTTAGAGAACTGCTGAGGGGGTTGCTATGAACTAGTCATCTCCACTCAAAATTGTATCATGTAATGGATTCTTCAGAGCACTCCACGAAACTTGCACCTCAGACCACTTCACAAACATTAAATACTAGATGTAATAATATGTTCTCTTCTTCTAGCTATGAAGATGCCGCTGGAACTCCAATGTTCATAAAAACCTCATCTCTCCAATAGACTCTAGTAACAACGTGGAAAACTTTGGATAAATGTGAGTTACTTTGGGTGAATTTCAGTTACTAAAGAATTACAATGGCAATAAAGAATTCTTAGAGAAACAATGGGGACTAATTGCTAATATAAATAATTCCATCATGAAATAAAAGGATAAACATTTGAGGAAAGATTATTTGTGTTATGGATGCAAGAGGTAATAAGAATATCTACATGATAAAGTGGCAGGATGGGATAATTGTGTTCAAAGTAGTAACATTCACATATTGTTTATATTACATTGTGTCAAGAAAATAAATTTTGAGAAAGAGTCTGGATACATGGCCTTGAGAAAGACAGAGAAATTAGTCAAGATCTACTTCCATTACCAATCCAGTGACCTAGGGCATTAATTATACAAAATCATATCATTGAAAGACATCCCAAGACCCCACAAGGTGAAGCTGTAAGGCTTTAAGGTAAAAGACACAGTAAACGGGAAAAAGAATGAGCGAGGGAGAGCAGGGGACACTGAGGCTTCCAGGTGTAGCTCCTTTCTCAGCAGCCCAGGACATGCTTTGTTTTAGATTGTGAACCATCAAGACACTTGTAAGGGATCATGGCTTCAGGGGAGCTTGGGCAAATGTTTCAGGTGGATTTTTTAAATTATTCTACTGGTTACTTAGCCAATGCAAGTGGTATAGCTGGTTAAACCCAGTATAATTTATCAGTCTCTATATGTCGGAACTGTGTGCATAGACTAGCCCTAGGGGCCCCAAAGGAGTTTTGAACTTTAAACAGCACGTTATAAATAACTAGCTAATCTTTCATGTACTCTATGTGGACATCCCTATAAAGAAACACAGGTGTGAGAAAACCTACTTACGCACCTACACTCTGTTCAGGCTACAGCTTCATTTTCACTTACCCCGAGGCTTGGAACTTTTAGCTTCAGACATAGCTCTCTCTCCAGCCCCTAATTTGCTCCTAAGCTCCAGATGTATTTTTGACAAAGTGCTAGATAAATGCACTATTTTAAATTGTGTATATATTATGTTGTAAATATGTATACTCGTATCGTACATTGCATAAAAGCATTTAAAATCTGATTTTCTCAAATATGATATCTTCCACTCACAATTAGTTATCTCATCTTACATAGTTTGGATATGTGACAAAACAAGAATTGTCTTAGTCTTCTTGGTGGTGCAGTAACAAAACATACAGGTATGGTGGCTTCAACAACAAAAACGTTTATTTCCTCACAGTTCTGTGGGCTGGAAATCTGAGACCAGGGTGTCAGCATGGCTTGGTTCTGGTGGGGGCCCTCTTCCTAGCTTACAGATGGCCATCTTCTCACTGTGCACTTCATGATCTTTCCTCAGTGGAAAGAGAGAGAGCAACATAGAGAGAGAGAGAGAGAAAGAAAGTGAGCACCCTCTGGTGTCTCCTTATAAGGACATTAATCCTACCAGATCAGGGCCCTAAATTTATACCTTATTCAATCTTAATTACCTTTCTGAAGGCCCTGTCTCCACATACAGTCCAACCAGGTGGTAGGGTTTCAACGTATAAGTTTTGGGGGTGACATAATTGAGTTCATAGTAGGCATCATTTATTGAGAGTTAATAGTCAATAGATAGTTTTAAATAATTCCACATGATGTTCAAACAAAAAGGGAAAGGAGAGGAAGGAAGCAAGGAAGAAAGGGAAATCCCATGAGTTTCATGTATTGAGTAATTGTTCTATTTTTAGTTCCATTTTATTCTACATTCCTTGACATAAACTTATTTTATCCATTTCCACCACTTTGCTTGCATAACAGCTCTCTTTATTCATCAGTAGATTCTTGCTTCGGAGAACAGCCAGGCTCCGGCAGCAGTGCCCCTTGATTTTCCTGGGTAAGTGTCCTCGTCCTCTGGCTCTTCTCTGCATTTTGTGGTTGAGACATATGGCTTCTCTGTGTACACTTCCTCATCATTAACCCCTCAAGTTCTCTCTAATTAAGACTCACCATGATTCAATAACTTGACATTTTAAAAGACTCATAAGGTTTTCCAATGAAGCTAACATCATATTTATTTGAAGACAACTATTTTTTCCCAAGGTAGTGTACTGATTTTACATATTGATGAAATTGTTGCATGATATATTATTTACCAATGTCACATATTTAAAAATTTAAGGAAATGACCTCTAAATAATTTTACAGTGATTTTCTTGGTTAGGAAACTGAGATATACTTAAGTTGTAAAATTAGGTTAAAATGCATTAAGATTACATTAAAATTTTTTGTGGGCAACTCAAGGACTCAATGAATAGATTTTATAGGGAAAGCTCATCTCCTCAAAGGAAAAAAAAATGCATTTGGGGTGGGGGGGTAGGCTGCCTGTCAAGATGCCTGTGCACTAAGGAAGGATGGATGTGGGAGACTGACTCAACTTCTTGGGATAACTGAGCATCTGAGTTTCATTGGATGAGTAAGATGCATGAGAAGCACAGTTTTCTTCAGACTCAGTTGAGGCTGAGTTGTTAATGGGAGATCCTTAAAAGGAAAATTGAACTACTGGCTTAGTGGGCGAGTGAGTGATTCACTCTGTACAGAAAAGAACTTTAAAGTGGACCTAAAGACTTCGTGTCAGTTTGGACTTATTCTCTGGAGTTTGGGGCGATTAAACTATCTACAGCAGCAGATGAACACTGATTCTGGGAATGAGGGGCAGGACTCATTGCAAAGCAGGGGGTTAAGAAATTTCAAAGCAGGACAGAGGGAAAAGCGCAAAAGCTTAAATACAAGTTTCCTATTTAAAACTTAGTTTTAAACACGATAAAGTGTATTCATCTTGTTTTTTAATACACTATATTTTATCGTTTTGCATTTTGTAGAAACTCATGAACATGTTACATAAAATGTGGGTCTAGAACTATTAAATATTCATTTTAGAAATAAGTAACAAATAGCCATCCAATGTTTTTCCTAAGGGACCCAGAAATAATTCCTTCTTTAATATTTTAGCTCATTTTTATATGATTTTATATGGTTATAATGATGTTCCCTTATTGGAGCTAGACATTACTGAAAATGTGCTCCACTGCCCGCTAAATAAATGAGGCCCAATTTCTACCAAAGACAATATTAGCAGAAATGTGATTTGTTAGAATATCACAGAAAATATACTGACATCCCCAACCACTTTCTTTGGATGTTAGATACAAGAAAGGTAGAATACACTTTTGTGGCTAACAATGAATATATTTTAAGTCGACAAGACATTTTTAACTTTTCTGTGATGCTTACTAGCCACATCTCTGCAATTCCCTTTAACAGCACTGACAGAAGTCCCATAGAAGATCGCTACAAATAAAAGCAGTGGTAACAGGATCCTCCCCTTAGAGTGATTAAATTGATACAGCAGCCACGAACACACTTAAAACAACTATGGGAATCTGGACAACCAAAGTGTTGAACACAGTTACCTTATTCTATATTTTTCCAAAGATAAGAAAACAAGAGCAGTCTGTTTATTAAAATTTAACTATTTATTTGATACAATTATAGATTTACATGTATTATAAGAAGTATTACAGAGATTCCCATGTATTCTTTACCTAGTTTTTTTCCTATGGAAATATTTCACAAAATTATAGTACAATATTATAACTAAGGTGTTATCAATACAGTCAAAACACAAAACACTCGCGCCACCACTTTTATAAGCACCCCACCTGCTCCTTCACTCCTGTCTAATATCTTCCACAGTGCCATGCTGTCTTGGTTATGCAGCTATATAGAAGACCTTAAAATCTGGTAGAGTTACTCACTTTGGTTTTGCTTTTCAGGATTGTTTTTAGCAATTCCAGGGCCCATGCCAATGCCAATCATGTCATCTGCTACTAGGGCCAGTTTGCTTTCTTCCTTTTCAACATCAACGCCTTGCATTGTTTCTTTTTCTTGCCTTATTGCAGTTTTTACTACTTGTGGTCTAATCAGCTTCTCGAATCTATGAGGTTTTATCCTTTGCAAAGTTTGGGAAGTTTTCAGACATTATTTCTCAAGACCCTCTTTCATCCTCTCTCTTTCTACTTTCTCCCTGGGACTCTGATAATATGGAGTTGAATCTTTTGTTATTGTCCCAGAGGTCCCTGAGGCTCTGTCCCTTTTTTTCAGTCTATTTTTTTCTCTGTATTCAGATCGAGGGAATTATTTGGATCTGTTAGTAAGTTCACCGTGTTCTATTCTTTGGCATCTCCTCTCTACTCTTCAGCCTATCCAGCGAGCTTTAAAAAAAAAATTACCATAGCATTTTTCAGTTCTATAATTTTCATTTCATTTATTTATTGTTTCACTTTTTTGTTTTTTGCTGAGTTATTTTTCTCTCTTCATTTGTTTCAAGATAATTTGCAATTGCTTGTTCAAACATTTCTATGATGGTTGCTTTAAAATCCTTGTCATATAATTCTGACATCTGATTCATCTCAGTGTTGGCATAAGTTAATGGATATCTTTTTTTGTCATTCTTTTTATTCAACTTGTGACATTGCTGGTTCTTGTTACAATGGGTGTTCATAAAAATTTTATTCAGGAAATTTTAGCTACTATGTTAGGAGGCTCTGGGTCCAATTTAGATTTTTATTTTAGCATAAGGTAATCCTCTTGTCATCCTATGGCGCACAGATCCTGACCCACTGCTGTGGGCTGTGGATACTATGACAATCTAGTAATCAGGAACTTTGAGGGCAACTTTGGTCCACTTAGCTGTTATAGTGTTGTGTTGCTGGGCCTCTCACTGGACCCTGCTTGGGGGCCAGAAGGAGCTTCCTCTGGCCAGGCTGCCTGTTGTCTTTAGCTGGGGAAAGAGAATCTCTTGCCCAAGAGACTAACGGTCCTTCTCAGGAAGGTGTTTGTTGTGGTGGGAATCCCCCTTGTTGATGGATTGTCACCTCTGAGCAAGGAGGGCAGTCTCCAGCCCAGTTGTCATGGAAGGAGCTGTCCCTGGACTCATTGTTGGGGGCCTCTGATCCGTCCTCGCCAGTACTACAGGCTCACCTGGTGTTGCTGGTAGGACTTGTATTTGATCTGCTGGAGGAAGAAGCCTACCTGGTTCATCTTCTGTTGCTATTTTGGGGCAGGAGGAAGTGCTGGACCTTGGTCACCTTCCTCTGTGGGAGGTGGTTGTAAGATGCCCTGTTCCAATGATGCTCTTCTAGTCCTAATGACCGTAGCCATTTTGCTTTCCTCTCTCCACGCTGGAGAGTTATAATTGGTTATCTCTTACGCTATTTTCTGGGGTTATATTTGCACTTAGCAGGGAGTAGTAGGAAGAAAGGAGTCTATGCTATCTTCTCCAGACTTGAAATCCAGTGTAATACGATGAGGCACTTTCCTTAGGTCTTGCTATACCATAATCAGACATTGTACAATTAAGTGTCAGTCTTAAATATGTTTTCAGAGGGATTTGTTTCTCTGTGAAACATCACATGCAAATCATTATGATTCTAAAACATGGTCATGTACTTGAAACTTTGTAGTAAATGCTATAGAAGGTTTCAGAGTATATGCAAATGTTCACTTTGTACTTGTGAAAATTATGTTTATTAATACAGGTTCTTATATAACTGTCCTTTAGATTTTTACCATGTCTGATGATTCATCATTGTGACATATCACAGCACAGCTGGTTGCCAGGAGTGACATTATAGCAAAGATTTATATAAAATATCTAAAAGTTATGCAGCTATAATGCTTCCACTCCGCGGGTAGCACCATCAATACCCACATTTAGGATAACAGCTCTGGGAGAAGAAAGTTCCACAAAGAAAGACTCGAGTAACGAAATTACTTGTCTCCAACATTCCAGTAAATGAAACACAGCTACAAAATTTGTGTCTAAAAATATCCAGCATCCACAAGGAGCCAACATTTGAAGGTTGAAAGTCAATGACTAGTTTAAAGTAGGTCTTGTTTGGAAGGGCAGAAAATGCATAATTTTTTAAATAACTTAGTAATTAAACTTTTTATTTTGGAATAGTTTTAGACTTATAGAAAAAAATTCAAAGATAGTGTTTGTTAGTAATTTTAACTATCTAAACCATTAGGTTGTTGCAGTTTATTATGAAAAAATTATCACTTGGTTTGAGTTGTATTTACAATTTGGTTGATGACTAGAAATTATTAAATTCATGCTGCAAATAGGCATAACCCTGCATTTACGATTACTGTAGAAATGAGTTAACATGGATTTTGCTTTCCATTACCTCCAAGTCAAATTTTGATTAGAAGATTTTTTTTTAACAGTGTGGTTGTATACACGCCTATTGTTACTCACTTGTGTGTTCAAAGCCTACATAACAAACAAGAAAGACTCCGTCCATAGTATACTTCTAACTTCTAAGATTTTTCTTTAATGCCTCAATAATGAATACTATATAAGATCTTATCAGAGAGAAATTCCACAAGAGGTCTAAAGAAAAACGAGCTGCTTTTATTTCGTAGATTAACATAGTGAGGATTAAAGAATCAAATGAAATGGTCAGAATAAGGCACACATTATTTAGACCAAAAAAGAGAACAAAATTTCATTTCTGACTTATTTGTGTCATTTATTACTCTGATACCTTATGGTTTCTAACCTTTACACTATGGTGTCTTCACATGAAATTATTCATCATTATATTGCCTTGATTTAGCAGAATTCTTTTGCTTGGAAGTACTGATATTTATGCTCAGTTTTCATTAATAATCAAAATCTTAATTTTCCTGATAATTTATTTGTCTGTGTTTGTCTGTGTCTATTTATACAGGAATAGAGAAAAATGCAATAGCAGCCCTCTATGAGAGTCATTTAATTTTCCAAACAGATCCTCACTTAAAAAAAAAAAAGAATAATAGGTATTTGTTAAAGTTTACAGAGAATACAGCAATGTGTTATTTATTTTCTAAATGTCTCTCCATTTTGCTAATGAAACACCTAAAACTAAGTGGCATAAAATGTATTTTTCAAGATCACACAGATAAGTAATTAATTCAAGAACTCTACAGTGCATAGCTCCAAATTCTAGCAAAATTAATAATAATTCTATTAAGGGGGCAATATTTATTGGTGTCGTAGCAGTCTAGGAGCTTCTTATATTAAAGCTATAATGTGCAGAACTAGCCCAGCAGATATCATTTGAGGCAACGGGGATAGAGAGGAAGAAGTAAAACTGTGTGGTGAAAAGAACCTGAGATTTCAGTTCCAACTGCCAGCTCCGTGACCCTGGTCAAACAGTGAAAATATTTTATCTTCAGCTTTCATAGCAGTAAACATAACATAATTCTAAATATACCTAACTCCATAGTGTTGTTGGGAAAATCATTGAGAAAAGTATGCATAAGTAAAATTATAGTTTATAATAATAAACATAATCTTCAATGTGAGATCTAAAAATTATTTGTGTCATGATTAGTTCCAACTTAACCAAATTTTATACAACCAAATCACCCTAGTTTTACATTTAAGAGCATGAGTTTGGGTCAAGATAGGATTAATGAACCTAATTGTTAAAATTACAATTCAACCTTACATCAAGCACAGCAGTTTCAAAGTATCTTTAGATGAATTAGTCATTTTTGTTTTATTTTAATACATGTGATTATGCGTATTATGAAACTGGAAACAGTACAAAATATTTCGATAAAAACTGGGAAACAAATTTTCAATGTGTGTGATGAAGGTAGTTATTACAAGCATGGCGTATATTAATTAATTTATTTTTTAAGTAAATATTCAGGTTTTTGTCGAGGATACTTCACAGGCAGTGGAATGTCCTAATTATCTCCTACTATGTAACATTATGTCGGGTTCCTTCCCTTTCTGTGATATGAATATGGATCAGTGGGTTCCTTTGTTATTAACATCTCCCCACTATCAATTTGCCACCACTTTACATATGTTGGTTTAGCTGTCATTGTTTTCTTTTTTAATTGAGATATAATTGACATATAACACTGTGTAAGTTTAAGGTGTACAATGTGTTGATTTGATACATTTATATATCACAATATGATTACCACTGTAGTGTTATCTAAAACCTCTATCATATTACATAATTAATATTTCTTTTCTGTGGTGAGAACAATTAAAATCTAATCCCTTAGCAACTTTGAAGTTTATAATACGGTATTGTTGACTGTAGTCTCTGTGCTGTGCATTGTATCTCCAGGACTTATTTATCTACTAGTTGCAGGTTTGTACCCTTAAACAACATTTCCCCAATTCCCCTACCACCCAGACCCTGGGAAGCACCATTCTACTCTGTTTTTACAAGTTTGTCTTTTTTTAGATTCCACATATAAGTGATATCAAACAGTATTTGTCTTTCTCTGTCTTCCTTATTTCACCAAGCATAATGCCCTCAAGGTTCATCCATGTTGTCACAAATGGCAGGATTTCCTTCTTTCTCATATCAGAATAGTATTCCACTGTATTTGTACATGTATATTTATATATACACAACACATCTTTATCCATTCATTCATTGACAAACATTTAGATTGTTTCCATATGTTGGCTATTGTGAATGATGCTGCAATAAACATGGGAGTGTAGATATCTTTTTGATATCCTGTCTTCATTTCCTTTGAATATGCACCCACAAGTGGGATTGCTGGATTATACAGTAGTTCTATTTTTGATGTTTTGAAGAAACTAGATCCTGTTTTCTATAGTAGCTGAACCAATTAACATTCCTACCAACAGTGCATAAGCATTCCCTTTTCTCCACATCCTCACCAACATTTGCTATCTCTTGTCTTTTTGATAACAGCCTTTCTAACAAGTGGAAAGTGATATCTCATTGTGGTTTTGATCTGCATTTCCCTGATGATTAGTGAGTAGTTTTTCATGCATCTGTTTGCCATTTGGATGTCTTCATTGGAAAAATGCCTATTTAAATCCTCTGCCTATTTTATAATGGAATTATTTTTTTAATTTAGTTGTATGAGTTCTTCATTTATTTTGGGTTTTAACTCCTTATCCAGTGTATAGTTTGCAAATATTTGCTCCCATTTCGTAGGTCGCCTTTTCATATTTTTGATTGTTTCATTTGCGGTGCAGAAGCTTTTTGTTTGATGTAATCCTACTTGTTGTTTTTTGCTTCTGTTACTTGTGTCTTTCTGCGTTTTCCTGTCATGTGTTGAGTTTCCACACTACAGCCATTTTGAATTCTTTATCAGCTAGATCACAAAGTGCCTTGCCTTTGAGCTGGGTTATTGGAGAATTATTGTTATTTTGGGTGATGGCATGTTTCTTTGATTCTTCATCTTCCTTGTAGCTTTATGCTGCTGCTTTTGAGTTTGAGGTAGCAGACAACTCCTCAGATCTTTAAAAAATAGATTGACAGCACCATTAACATATCTAAGAATTATTACACATGGAAGACTATACATAAACAAATACAGACCCTCTCCTGTGAATATTTACAGCTATTTAAATTGGAATGTCAAACTTATTCAAAATTTTCCAATATATAGTAATATGAAAATGGACACTCCTCCCCTATTTTACCATATATTTTTAAAATATTTTTAGGTGTGGTGGATCAGCTCTGAGTTAACATCTGTTGCCAATCTTCCTTCCTCTTTTTGCTTGAGGAAGATTGTCACTGAGCTAACATCTGCGCCAGTCTTCCTCTATTTTGTATGTGGGATGGCTCCACAGCATGGCTTGATGAAAGGTGTGTAGGTGCACGCCCAGGATCCAAACCTATGAACCCTGGGCTGCTGAAGCAAAGTGCACGAATTTAACCACTACGCCACCAGGCTGGACCAATATTTTACTATATATATTTTTTAAGATAGACACCTGATGCAAATGCCTAAGGACATTGCAGACTAAGGTCAATCTATTTCATAAATAAAATCCAGGAATATATGAAATAATAAAAATCATAACTGTGTTATTTGTTCCAGGAATACAAGGGTGGTTGAAATTACCTAAGTCTGTTATAATTCATCAAATTAACAGAGAATGTAGGGGAAAAATACAAAACAAGTGAACAACTTGTTAGATCAGGGAAACTGCATGTGATAAAATTCAACACAAATTAATTATTTAGAAAGAAAAATGCATATAAAGAATAGAAGAGATTGTCTCCTATCTGAAAAAGTACATCTACAAAAGACTACAGGTAGCATAATAATTAATATCACTTAATGGTGATATATTGAAAACTGAGAGTGGGAATGACACAGACACTGACTTTCTTCATCTCTCTTTAACATTGCATTAGAATAATAATAATGCTGGACAAAGACACAAAAGGGGTTAAGAGTTGGAAAGAAAATATAAAATATCTTTATTTGAGGATGACAGCATAGTACGCAAAGAAAATACCAAGGAATGTATGAAGTGTTAGAAATAATAAGTGACTTTGCAATGTTAATGAAGCATAGCTAATTTGAAGTTAAACACGTATTTTATATAACTATATCAGATCTAAAGATAATGCAAATATTAAAATTATATAATTTACGAACATACCAAAAAACATTGGTGGCATTCTGCTTCTGTTTAAGATGTAGAATGCTGCAAGAGATCCTGACTCCCACCCTAAGGATGAGAAAAAGTCTGATAATCTACAAAATAATAACCTTTGTTGAACCCATCCAGATCCTGAGGTCACAAGGCAAGCAGGTGGACTGAATTATAAAATAGACAAGCCCCTCCAAGAGAACATTAGGAATGTTTCTGCTTTGGCACAGCACAAGAAATAGAGGTGACCGCAATAAAAGCAGTAAGAAGACCGATAAACCTTTAATCAATTGTTATTACAGTTTATGTGTGGGTTATCCTGACAGGTTAGAATCCCTGGACACACAGGAAGTTTGTTGTGAATTGCAAGGTCTTTTCGAAGGGGCCCTACTGGGTCCTCATGAGAAGTATGTGGAAGTGTAGGAGACTTGAAATTATCCACATTGATGGTGCATAGGCCTGCAATTCCACCGTTTTCCAGGGACCCTTCTCTCACACCAAGCAAAGCCTTAATCCTGGGACATGGGCAAGAGACATCCTCCGCTAGATCCCAGGCAAATATCTTCAGCTTCTGAGGGTCAGGTGGAAGGAAGAGCTCCCCTGAGGGAGAGTCAGAACGCCCCTCCAGCCCCACCACATGTCTTTTACCCAGAAATAGTAATAGCACCATTGCGGGCAAACACACCCTGCCACTGTGAGAAGAGTAGAAACAAAAGACTGTAGCTGAGGAAGCTGCAGAAAAGTTGCTCAGTCCCAGGATTCCATCCCGATAAAAAGCAAAGTTTTGAAATACATTTACTTGCATACATCCAATAAGAGGTTGTCATGTTCTGCTTTAGCCAAATATGACCCAAGTACTCATTTGTATCTCGTTGGCATAAAATGAGCCTGCTAATGATTAGTTTTTAGAAAATTTCTGGGGAGAAAGAATAACACTTCTTTTATAAAGGAAAATAGGATCTTTACCGAAAACATGCTGTAATTGGACTTTTCAATAATGTGTACATGTGCAATGCATCTCAATCATATAATTTTGGCAGGTTTAATTAAATAGAAATTTCTTTTATGAAAGATGAATTTTCAAAATCGTAAATGCACTTAGTGACCTGATGCAAATAAGCAGGTCCTTTCCCTGATTTCAGTTCCCCTCCTGGCTTTCTGCAGGTGTAACTGTCAATTTCAAACGTGTCAAGTGGAAAGTAGCAAGGACTAATGATGGCTACTTTTTTTATGGAGCCGGACGTGTTTTACATGTCTGAAACATCAATGTAACCCTAGAATAGAGGTCGTCACAATCCACTTGTGAGGGAGTAGAGGAAGGTTTTGCTTTCTGAATACAGGTAATAAGACCAAATAGAATTTAATGGAATTCTGGGATGGAAGTCAACAATGGAATAGCTTTGACAGCCATTATTGTTACATAAATACTGTAGACAATGTTTTTTATATTTCTGTCAAGGTTATTCATTGTATTTCCTCTAAAATTTAGTGGGGCTTTTTTTAAGAAAGCATTCGTTTTCCAATTATTTTTATTGAGATCATATACTTTATGGAAATAATTAAATGTATGTACTTCCGTTTGTGTAGGGATTTATAAATTGCAGCGTTTTCACATCCCTTATCCAGTGTTACTTTTTTTCACGGTACTACTGTGAGGCCAGTCTCACTAAGAGTGCAAAATGTGAGGTGTAGAGATAGTAAGTGGTTTGTGTCGGTTCACACGACTTGTAAATGATGAAGGTGGGACGAGTGCCCCGTCGTCTATCTTCTATCCAGCTTCCCAAGGAAAAGGCAGCACTCCCTGATGTGGCGTCTAATGCTTCTGGGATTCGAACAGACATGCAATAGTAGAAAATTGACCAGATGAGTTTGATCAATTATGCAATGTGAGTAAACCTCCCTGCCATTCTGTCTTCACAAAAGTTATTTACCAAAATATTTACTTTGCCTTGATGGACTTTGGCTTTAGTTACCTAGGACTAACTATTTGCATGTCTGTTCATGAAGACATCCAAGTACAATCTTTTGTCGGGGTTCTGGCTCTCAAGACCAATCAGATTAGCATAAGCCAGAGGACTTTTCATACTCTATTCCCTACTTTTACACTGTCCCCATTCTTTACGTAAACAAATATGAAATAACTGTACATCAATAAACAGGCTCTCAAGGGTCTAAAATTTTCTTATTTGTAAAAAAAGTGAAAGGACTTTAATGCTTGTAGTTTGTGACTATTTCAGCTTAAAAAAATTACTGCAATGTTTGCAACTATGCTCTAAATAGGTTAAGGATACCAAAATTTCACTTGACCTTAGGTGAAAATGAAAAAATGAAAAAAATAATATGTCATTTCTGTATTTTAGCAAAGTTTTGTATTTTTAATACTAAGTGTTTCTATGAAATACAAATTTTCCTATAAAGAAGATACGTAAATCAATGATATTTAGAAATCCTAAAAAATATCACTGATTGTCAGGAGAAATTATTTTGTAGGGCTAAGTAAATTTCAACAATGATGTCTTTATAATCAAAAGCAATCAAAATTCTACCATAGAATGTGATTACTTCCAAATTATTGAGTGCATACAAAAATTTGCATTTGTTTATTTAAAACATATATGTAAGTCCATATTTACTTAAAAACAGATGGCAAAGTCCACAATCCATTGCAACATAACGCCACATGACACAACAGGTATTGATAAAAGGTGTTATTCCTTGGTTAGGTGACCTCGCACACTTATAGATTGCTAACAGGCATCGTAGAAGTTGGATTAAATAGTCCAAACTGAAAAGCAAAAAATAAAAATATATAAATAAATAAAAGAACCATGGCAGTAATGACTACATTTAGCAATAGACGTATGTTTTCCCAGACTGCAAATGTATGTTATATAAGTATTGTATATTGCCGAAAGACAGATACATAGCACATGGAGTTATATTGATGACCTGAAAGATAGTAGCACAGATCATTCAAATGCACTAGGGTGACCTACCACTGCCGTTAGTGCGTACAATCGTGAAATTAACCCAGTGGGATGAGATTTGGAGACATAATTTAAGAAATAATTTTAATTCTTTTTTAATGAGTAATTTTATTATCATTATTAATATTATATTAAACTATTGAGGTATTATTGATAGCTTCTTTTTCGTAGAAATAGACATATATGGAAGCAGATGGCTGTTTTAGCCACTAGCTCTGTCGGTAGCTATCAGAGCCACATCTTTCTTGATTTTTTTGTTCCCTGACTATTTTTAGGTGAGAGATTGGATCAATAGCTTAAAGTGTAACATATGGAACATGTTAACCCTTAGCTTCTGGACCTCATAATATCTCCATCTCTGTATTCAAGATTTTTTTTCCAAGGCTTTTTATCCATCTCAAAACATAACTGTGATGCCACTTGATTTGTTTTTATCCTAATGGTTTTGAAGACTAGAATTTTTGATCTCTAAATAGACGTAGAAGAACCGTTCTAAAGTATGCCATTACTGCTCTGGTTGGCTCAGGCCACTTGTTCCCCTACAGATGGAGAACGGCTATTTTGTGCAGTTCCTGGATGAGAAATATTGAAGCACACAATAGGCAAGAGTCAATGTTTCTTTCCTTTTTGGGAACAAGCCTTGTTGTTCACATCAGAGGATGGAGCTTCCATAGTCTAAGAAAGCAACTGTCATGTGAGATAGAGGAAGCCGCTGTCTGACATGCACACAGAAGGATCAACAATTTCTCCCTGTACGTGCTGAATTCTGATATTTACTTCAAAATGGTAGCCAATTTTGTCTCTCTCTCTCTGTTTTTTTTTTTTTTTTTTTTTTGCTATCTCTCAGGGCTATTTTAATTGTGAATTGGAGTAAGAATTAAAATGGTGAATTGGAATATGTACATATTAAGCCCAGTTTGCCTGAACACAACTGGGAAACACATTTTTTTTCTTTTTTCTTGGCTCAGGAAGCCACCCTTTCTTCTCTTTTTCTCCTTGTACTAACTTATTTCTTCCTTATGATGCTGTTTTTATTTCAAGAGGATCAGATTCTTCTTCTAACTTGTTGAATATGCTATGCATGTCATTTCTAAACGGCTTTACGTTTTGCTCACTGAATCATTTTCAGAATATCCTTCTCCTCATTCTTCAGGGTAATATTTGATATCTCTTGTTCTATAGAATTAGTCTTGGCCACATATTGGTTTGTTGCCATTGACTGTAGAGAAATTTATTCAGAATTAGTACTTACAGCACACAGGATTTGTGAAACGTCTCTACCCCTTCCCTTGCCCTGAATGCTGAGCGTTTCTCTCAGATCTAGAACTGGAATGTGATATGCATATGCACAGCCTTGAATGTCAAACTACTAGAATGCTGTGGACCACATGTGCTGCCCTGGACTCCACTGCTCAGTCTTCCTGAGTGGGATCCAGAACATTCAGCTTGGCTGGTTTTCTATCGTATCATTTGAGCTAAACTGGAGCTCTTTCCTCCAAATTTCCTCCCCTTTATGGTTTCAGGTTTGGAAGCAGCAGAAACTTGCATGAGACACAGCAGGCAGGAGTGAAGCAGCAGCCGCTGTGCTCGGAGGTTGGCAAAGGCACCAGGGCTTCTGCAGCAGATCAGTGATTGTTCACATTTTTAATGCTTTGAGGTCAGGTATTTCAAGGCTACTCTAGAATAATTAGGATTGAAATGGGGCTGATGGTCCTGTGACAATTTCAGGTTTTATGATTCAATACTCCATATGTTCCAGCATGGTTCCTGGTACACTTCTGAAACCTGTTAAACATTTGTTTATTTCCAGTCATTAGGCACCTCTTTTTTAATGCCTTTTGTTTTGTTTTGTGTTTAAATTGATGGTTGGTATGAACAACAAAGAAAGGAACAACTTTCCTTCTTAGATCCTTGGATCGCCTTATTAAAGATGTTGGGCAAGTTCGGAAGACAGAAATTCTCAGCCTTAATTTCACATTATAAAGCCAAATCTCTTTATTATATAATCTAATATTCTTCATAACCAGGACCAGTGCAGTGGTTACATACATATATATCCATATAAATATATTTATGCAGAAATGCATTTTATTTAATCAGGAAGTTTCTATAAACAAACATGTTGCATGTACATAGATTGTTTTTGGAAAGAAAATGTTTCAAATTATCCAAAAATAATTTACCCCCCGCATACTTCTAGTACAGAAATTAATGATAGTAGTGCCTATTACCATCTGCTCTATAGATGCCCTGGTGATCTAGTTATAAAGAAAAGTAAATACTACTTATTACTGGAAAACTATAATTTTTAAATGAACATTAAGAAATATTTTTCTTTTTATTATTTTTCCTAACCTCAAATAGTCTTGGTATTAAAACCGAAAAGAAAAACAATAAAAAGGAAAAGAAAAAATAAATACCACAGCAAATGCCTCTATGATATAAGCAGCAGATGCTGGTTGATCCTGTGACTTCTCAAATACTAAAAATAAGGCCTATTTAGATAATTTATCTTTTGTGATCATTTTCTTTGAAATTATAAATCATGCGTGTGGATTGCTTTCAAAATCATGCTAGTAAAATATACACCTGAGTGATTCTTTATTAAGCAGCAAACATTTGTTCTTAAATGCATAGCCAATACCTAAGAAAGAAAAGAAAAAATAGAAATTAGAAGCAAATCTCTTTTCCAATTTTCCCTCTCCATAAGAGTTTAAAAGTTATAAGGTAAATAAAATAAGAGGCAATTTCTCTTAAATAGGTCATTAAGAAAATATGAAGAACAAAAACAAATAATGTTCCATTTTATGAATCAATCTCACTAATTTATTTTAGCGTTTCTCATATATATATACCTATTGATAACCCAGATGGTTAAAGCAATGTATTGGGTGCTTAGTTGGATCAAAGTAGACTGATTAATTTTCTTGCTTAGAGGAGTTTCAGCTATTTTACAGGTTGTTTAAATTCAAAATTTTCCAGTAAGACAATGCTATATGCACCTGACAAGTAGATTGAGCCCTACTCACTAATCTTTTGACATTGAGCTATAAATGGACGCTAGTTTATACCAACAATGATTCTATCCATTATAATCTGGTATGAGCCACGGCCAATTAAAAATTGTGACCTGTGTAGAATATAACTAAGGAGGTTGTAGAGTAGGAATCAAACCTTTATTGCTCTCGAATAACCTTAAAGTAATTAGCAACATTGTTTTAAACAGAATCTCGCCATAACTTACCCTTGAGTTCTTTCAACTTCATCGGCCACTACTGTGCTTTATGCACCAATCATGAGCCAATCCCTCTCTGCACAGTTCCACCTTTTGCATATTATGAATCCTCTTTCTGGAATGTTTTCTCTGTATCCATCTATCTTCCATAAAACTAGCATCTTGATTAGGCCTTTTCTGGTTTTCCCAATCAGTTAGGATTTCTCTCTCCATTGAGTTCTTGTAGCACTTGATTCATTCTGATTTATGATGTTTATAGTATTATGGATCATATTTTACTTGTTTGTATGCACACAAAGGAAAAGGACTGTGCTTAACTCATCTTTAAATTTCCTGTAATGGTGCATATATCTCACCGAATTTCTAGATATGGGTCCCATCTTCTAAATATACTCCACATGTAGGTTTCAACAGTACATGTTTAAACTATGGGCTGAAGCAGCGTATGTTCTATCAGTGGTACTGGTGAGAAGTGTCTGTTAAGTGGATATAGTGAATGCCACAAAAATTGGTGACAAGCTTGCTATTGTTGTAAGGGTTAGATAAGATTACTACATTTGTAGCCAATGCTTTGATTTCACTCACTGCATTGTATTATGGGTTTTCTGGAGGAGTGTAATTCCTGAAGGAAAAAGACTAGTATGAGTTTTGACATCAGTTGAATAACTAATAAAATCAAAGCTTATCAGATGGATCAAAATTTGGAAGAGAAATCTGACTAAATATACAAATGGCTTATTCTCTAAATTACCCTTAATGTATATATTCGGTTGATCTCAATTCCTGCCCATCTTTGCTTGATGTACAATGATGATGCTTTAGCACCTACCATAATTCATATCATTGATCTGAAATCAGACTGCTGCATTCAACTCCTGACGCTGTTAGAAGGTTTGTGACATTCAGAAATATATCCTCTTTCTCTTGAGTGTGTGTGTGTGTTTTAATCTATAAAGTGGAGATAAAACCAATAACTACATGGTTCCATTTATATGAAATGCCCAAATCTATGGAGACAGAAATCAGATTAGTAGTTGTTTAGTGCTGAGTGCAATAGCTAGTTGGGGTAGGGGTTAAAGTGCTCATAGTTTCTTTTTGAGCTGGTAAAAGTTACTCTAACGTGGACTCAGTGATAGTGCACACATATGTGAATATACTGAAAACATTGAATTGTCCACTTTACACGGGTGAACTGTGTGGTATATGCATTCTCTCTCAATAAAGCTGTTAAAAAAAACAAACTCATTTGTGTCTGCTTCATTTGTTGTGCCTTTTTTATCACTTTCTTTACAGGAAATACCTTTGAGTGATATGATGTTAGATGGATATAATAGATAAATGAGAAAGGATGATGATAGTAGAAATAGACTATATCAGCTTCAAAGGAACATGAATATTAAAGGTGGTTGGATGAATATGACCTGCTATTGTTCCTGCTGATGTACCATCCTGGTCCTGATTCGTCTTGTGCAGAAGGAGGCTGTGGGGTCAGTGGGGCATCTTGTCCCTCCTCCAGAGATTATGGCTGCTATGAGTCTGCGATGTATGTAGTTTTTGGATAGTCCATTCCAAATTATTCTAGGTGAATGTATGAAAACAAAGGATTTGAAATGCATGAAATGATTCCTAAACTATTTTTTTTTATATTTTTAGTTGATTTTGCAAGACTTTTTTGAAAAGGAAAACTAAAAAATAAACACCTTTTGGGGCTGGCCCCGTGGCCGAGTGGTTAAGTTTGCGCACTCCGCTGCAGGTGGCCCAGTGTTTCGTCAGTTCGAATCGTGGGCGCAGACATGGCATTGCTCATTAAGCCATGCTGAGGCAGCGTCCCACATGCCACAACTAGAAGGACCCACAACGAAGAATATACAACTACGTACCTGGGGGCTTTGGGGAGAAAAATGAAAAAATAAAATCTTTAAAAAGTAAATAAATAAAAAAAATAAACACCTTTTGACTATTAAAAAATTTGTCTAACCTACATCGTTTCCTTTTCAATTCTTTGTGTTTTGAAATCAGTTGTAGAAGATGCGATTACACAGTACCTGAAACTCTACCCCGACATCTTCCATGGCACACTCAGATTTCAGTCTCCCCCTAGAGTCTTTAATAAAATGTCATCACCTTTGGCTCTCATGAAATTCTTCTTTTAATATAGTTATTTGTGTCTTCCTTTTACCTCTATGATATCCCACCCCACGCAGAGCAAACCCTAAACATCTTGACGGCAAGGACTCCATTTGACTAATCTTGAATCTGCTTAATGCAATTCAAAACTTTATATTAAATTAAAAAACAGAAAGAAAAATAAAAGAAAAAGATTTGACATCATGTAGACAGTTTTTCTAATCATTCTGAAAATGAATGTGTATAATATTAAATCATTTAATTTAAATCTTGACTTAGTTGACTGGAGCAATTGCTTTATAAGATCAGACGTCAGTAGAGATTTTGGAAGATTATTTGATAGAAATATTTAAATGAATTTCTTCATAAATTGTCACCTGCTATCATTATAAACTTTTACTTGAGCCACCCTGTCATGCTTGCTAGCTCTTACAAAGTGTTGTCTGGAAATAAATTAGAATTTTATATGCAGAGATTTTAACTCTATATGCAGGTATCTGTTCATATACCCTTTTGCTTTAAGATCTAGGCCTGTCACTTGGGCAATTTTGCAGCTTTTTTTTTAATTGAGCAAAAATGTATTTATTTTCCATGTGTAGCAGATCTGCCCATCTCATGTGAACTAAATCCATAACATAGGTATTCCAGTTTGGGAGGGGCCACCATTTCCTTTACTATTACAGTAACAGTAATGCAGTTCATGCCCTGCATAACTGAAAGGAGCTCAATTCTTGCCCGTGTTCGTTCGAACACCCGACTGACACCTCCTCCCTTTGGCTGCAGCTCTCCACTTCTCTGTCACTCTTGAGGTTCTTTTGTCTTCAGTTCTTCATGCTACTGCCACTGCGTCTTCCTTACTTGATTCTACTTCAGGAAGCTAATGTTCTCCTCTTAACCCCAAAGATACTTTAATAAAGAGTGTTTTTAATTTACAGACTTTGCTCTGCCTTGAGGACAACACAGAGAGTGACCACATCAGGTAGCTGTCACAGGAGTGACCTTCCAGGGTAGGGAACATGGGTAGTATGTGGGCTGTGCCCTTGGCAGGAGCTCCTCAGGGACTGGCCCCACTCAGCAGCTGCCCATCAGGTTGCTGAAGACGCTGCTCCCTTGCACTGAAGTTCCTGCTTATGTTTTATAACCACATAGAGCACATAGTATGTTTTGGGGAATGTGTTTCTCCAGACAAGGAGATATCTTCAGCTACAGGTAAATATTAATATCCACTTTCAGCAACACAAGGATGTTGCAGAACCTTTGAAAGTATATTTATTTAAGGATGTTAAATCCAGAATTAAATTCTTAAGCAGAGGTGATGAAAGTACAGAGGTTCTGTTGCTTAGAGGTCTTTGTGAGTAGAAAGTATTTTGTAAGTTGGATCCAAGCTCCACACAGTGACAAGACAGGCCCAGGGGACATCACACCTCTCCACATCTGGGGGACAGATGTATCCTCTTCACAGGCGATTGTTGAGGTTCCTTATGTTACCTGAGTCTGAGATTATGTAACAAACTGCTACTTGAACAGCGGTCATTTAAAATAAATTAACTGATAATTTTGAAACCAATGAATTTTTAAATACCTTTAATGTTGTATTTACCTTCATGGCGATACTAGAAATTGCTCATCAAAAATAGAAAATTAAATAATATGTGGCTTTAGAAATAAGATTTTATTTTGTTCATTTGTCTGTCAGTCTTTCTACGTATTTACCTAGCTCCTATCACCATGGTAACTATGCATCTCTGGACTGTGTGCACTTAGAGCTTCTATTCAACTTTCCTTCTCACTGTTTTACTTCTGCAGACTTACAGAAAGTTGGATATTTTAAATATATGCTTCCCATGCCTCTAGTTTGAATCTACAGGAGGAAATCTTTAAAAGTCTAAACTGTGATGAAAAAGTAATCTTAGACGTTAAAAATGCTATACAAATTTAAGTTTGTGTGAGAATAATATTCTTACTTTGTAAACGGTGTCAAGACTTGAAAATTGTATGTTCACTAACTTGTCATTTCCTAAATACACACCATTTCTTAAAATGGAGGGGCATTTGATGTTTTATCCAAAGTCTCCTCAAAGGACAGACAAAGAAACCTGTTATATTTCTCAGAAAAGAATCAGTAGTTTTCTTTTCAACATCAAGGCTCCCATTATGGACGAATTTAATATCAGCACTTACAGATCTGTAGACATATCCTCTACATCCTTAGAAAAGGGGGCTATGGGGTTGCTCTTTGAGATATCAAGTGTAAATTCAGACAAAATATGCTATAAAAGAGATATGCAACATCGCCTTAAAGGAAAAAGCAACAGCAACAACAAAAATGACAGACAAAACTGTTTTATCTCACCAGGAAGTTATGAGGGTTACCTCATAGATTATGATTAGTTTATCTAAAATATGAATGCATCAGCCACTGATGACACTTAATGATCTATGGAAACATCTAGAAGGCAAGTCAAAGAGGCAAACACAACAATGTCCACGCACAAAGGTTCAGGAGAAAAGAAATAGCCACCAGCCTCTGTGGATTTCATCTTTTATGTAAGAATGAAGAAACACATAACTCTTTTAATCCTGATGACATTAAATATTTATTATTTACAGCTAATTTTCATTCGTCTTAATCTGCTCTCCCTGAGATATTGCCATATAATTTGACTTTTTCTTTTGGTAGCTTGTATATCAGGAATGAATTCAGCAATACGTCCAGTTTTATTTCCACCTGCCAATTAAGGCACTGACTCTCTGGTTTTATGAAGCACTCTCTTGACAAGTTTAACTGATATTTGTATTGTGGATGAGGATCACTTCTGGGCACAGAATCTTTAGCTGAATATCGTTAAGCCTGGATATGGGTGAATTCAGCAAAGAAAATAAAACACTGAGAGGACCAAATACTCTTTCTTAGTTTTCTCTCCTTTTTTCATTATTCTTAACATTCTTCATGCTCTTACAAATGTAAAGCTGAAGAAATGGACAAGAACATTTATAGCAAATTTATTCAAAAGCTGAATGTGTGTGCTCCAAGTGTGTGAGCTCAGGTAGACAGAAAGCCCCCAGGCACAGTCGCTCCTCTCCTTCCCAGTTCCAACTCTGGTGAGATCACCACACTTCTGATTTCTTATTCTGAGCAATCCAGCGACATATGTATTTGTTTATTATTAATATCGTGTTCCTTTTCCCCTGTTCCCTGACTGCTTATGTGAGAATTATTATCTAATCAGATAGGAAACAGAAATTCCCTTGGGAGATAACTTTTCTCTTCTCTGTAGTTAATAGAATTTCTACTAGGATAAGCTCCAAATGATATATAAGACACATGAGGCTGGGGTGTTCGTCTGATTTTTTCTCCACCTGGAAAATTGTTTTATTTATGTCAGGGGCCACTATTGTGCTATATCATGTGATATTAGCAAGTATACCTTCTCATAGCATCATGACAGGAGGTAGTTTTACAGCCTGGAGCAAGGTGCCCTCTCTGAAGTTACCCTCTCAAAGAGACTGGGAGATGAAGATGCTATCTTCCTTGATGACTACCTTTTAAAGTAAGGTCCTTGAGAAAGAATCCTGGGTTGTGACACTGTCAAGAAGCTTTTAAGAAGATTTACATTTCAAAGGAACAGAGAAATGATTCACAACAACAAATTTTCTAAAGTAAATCCTGTGTGGTTAGGACGTGGATTCTGTAAGGACTAGTGAGAGGGAGGTAAGGAGTCTACGGGCAGGAAGAAACCAGTCTGAAGCTTAGTCAAGGGGCGGGGAATGCTAAGGCCTTATTGGTCAATAGAAAAATGTGAATTGTCTTCGTTTAAAAGTGTAAGTGTAAATCTTGTCTACTCCAACCTTCCCAGGCCCCATAAGCAGACATTTGCACAGAGATTTCCTGCAGTCACTGGCCTTCAGAAATATTCGACCAATTCGCACTACTCAAGGTGCATCTTATATAATCAAGGTAAATGTGTGTGTTTGTCCAGAAGAAATGCTATCCCACCTGGGTCAGAAAGAGAATCGTGGAGTTTCTCTAGTCATAGCTAAAATGAACCTCAAAAATATTTGTTCAACATCAGTTTTGTACCTGCCACCTGGTCTAGGGCTTCAGTATGCACTGATCAAGACCAGTCCTTAACCTCTAGGTATTTACAGTATAGTGGGGAAGACAAATGAGTAAATAGGCAATTATAATACAGACTGATGAATCTATAATGCAGTAAATATGAGGTGCTCAGGAGCACAGAGGATGGCATGTGGATTCTGTAAGGACTAGTGAGAGGGAGGTAAGGAGTCTACAGGCAGGAAGAAACCAGTCTGAAGCTTAGTCAAGGGGAGGGGAATGCTAAGGCCTTATTGGTCAATAGAAAAATTTTAGTATCCCAAAATTTTAGTATCAAGAACAACTTAAAGAGTTATTAATATTGGAAACAAAGTCAATACTAATGACAGCAAGAAGAAGGGAAAATGTGCCAGGAAGAAGGAAAAGCAAATACTACCACATGAGATGATTACAATTAAATAGTCAAACTCAAATGTGAAATACAAATAGTGTGAGAAGACACTTCAAATCATGCCAAGAAATTTGCATTGAATGCAGCAGAGACCCACTGATGAGTTACTCTTCAGGTAAATATTCAAGGTTTGTTCTCATTTCCCCTCCCTTCATTAATTTCTCTTCCTTTCTGAACAATTTAGTTCAAAGACATTTGGTGGAACAGAGTGTGGTAGAATGTGTTCTCTGTTGTTGGATGGAGTGTTCCATAATGTCAATTATGTCCAGTTGGTTGGTGTGATGTACTAGCTTTGTATATAATTACCTGATTTTCTGTCCTCTGCTTCTATTATGCACTGAGAGAACGGTACTGAAAGCATAAATAATGGAAGATTTGTCTATTTTTTCTTGCTCTTCTATGAGTGTCTGCTTTACGTATATTAAAGCTTAAAGCTCTTTTATTAGGTGTTCAGATATTTGGGATTCTCAAGTTTTCTGGATGAAATGGCAGCTTTATCTTTGGAGTATGGCTTTCTTTATCCCTGTTAATGCTCTTTGCTCTGAAATACCTTTTGTCTAGTATTACTACAGCCACTCTAGTCTTCCTTAAATTAAGGACAGCTTGGTATATCTTTTCCTGTCCTTTATTTTTGTCATTTATGTAGCTTTACATTTAAAGTGAATTTCTTCTTAGCAGTATGTAGTAGAGCCTTGCTTTTTAATTCAATCTGAAATCTTTGCCTTCTCAATTGAGGTAATTGAGGTAATTTGTCTACTCCAAATTTCCCATTAATTTATTCACATTTCATGTGATATTTTATATTGGTGGACTGAAATCTACCATTTTGATATTTGTTTTCTGTATGTCCCAACTGTGCTTTATTCCTTTCACCCACTTTGTTTTAACAATCGACTAATTTTAAATGATTCTATATTATCTTCATTGCTGACTTATTTTATCTACTTTCTGTTCACCTATCTATCTATCTATGTCTCTCTCTCTATATCTATCTATCTATTCTATCCATTTGACTGGATATGTATATTAGCGGTGTTCTCTTATGTAGTTTTCTTTTTGAGTCTTGTCCTTTCTGAGTCCTTGTTCTTTTCTTAAGCCACTGGAAAATGTATGTTTTTGTTTTCAATAGACTTTGAAACATCTCAAGCAACATATCATCAAATATTTTCTTTCTGTCCATGCCCTTCCCATATCTCTTCTCTTTCAAGGATTCCAATTACATGTATATTGCATGTTAGGCTACTTAAGCTGGATGCTCTATTTTCTTGTTGGTTTGCTCCTTTTCAGGATTTTATTCTGTCTCTTTTTTGTACTGGATCTTTCTCTCTCTCGCTAGCTCTTTTTTTTTTTTTTTTTTTTTGAGTTCACAAATCTTCCCTTTTATCACATCTAATCATGCATTTTTCATCTAAGGCATTGTGTGTTTCATCTCTAGTATTTTGACTTGGGTGTTTTTATATCTTCCTTGTTTCTACAAGCTCAGTATTCCCTCTAACTTTCTAAACATCAGGAATATGTTATGATAACTATTATAATACCCTTGTTTACTAATTCTATCATTTATACCACCTTTTGGTGATTGACATTTCTCCTGGTTATGGGTCAAGATTTCCTGCTTCTTTGCATTACTATTGATTTTTATTAGATCACAATCATTGTGAATTTTACCTTGTTTGGCTGCTGGGTATGGTTATATTCAGGTAAATACTCTTGAACTTCGTTCTTGGATTCATTAAATTACTTAGAAACAGTTTGGTCTTTTTGAGGCTTGCCTTTACACTTTTTTAGGTGGGATTATATCAACCTTTAGTCAAGGGCTAATTTTGCCCTATGACAAAGCCAATGTTCTTCTGAGGAGTCTACCCACTGACCCTTTTATTGCAAAAGTTTCTGCTCTCACTGATGAGAAACATCAGTCATGTCCAGTCCTATTAGTGCTAAGGGGATTCTTCCTTCTATTTCTTTCCTAGTCATGGGTGGTCTCCTCACTGTTGGTGACGAGATCTAATGTACACACCAGGATAGATGTGGAGAGGGCTGATGGCCACTCTGAGTTTATTGTAACCAGCGTTTCAATATATACATAGCTTACATCTGTTAGACATACACAGGTGTTCTGGATGAAATAATTAGCGAATGCCAAGAATTCTTAGTGATTTCTCAAGGAGCCGTCCCTCGGCGTCTGTTTTGATATTATCATGTAATTGCTGTGCTCGTATATTTTTATCTCGGAGCAAGCAAGGTCTCTTAGGCAACAGTCCCTCCTGCTCCCGATATTGATATCGTTTCTCCATCTGTGCCCCCAGGTGGCTGAGGCTTGTCTTAGGTTGCCTCCCCCTGGAGGTCTTACCTGTCATTGGCTAACCGGCCTTCTCACCTCCTGGTCACAGTTTGTTGGCAAGCTTTTTCCAGTGATTATTAACCCTTCCTGTGTCAGGGGCGGCTACACTCACCATCATGTGCAAATGGTTACTCAAGTGAAGACTCTAGGCGACCCTCTGCAGGTCTCTAGATCTCTCTCTCTTTCACTGGGAAACTCTCTCCTCTCTGATACTCTAGTCTGCAATATATACTCACTTTGGCATCCCTGCACTCCCAGCTTCCTTCTTCTTCAAGAAGACAACCAGGAACCACCTGCACTGCCCTCCCGGTGGACTGGAAACAGTCTCTGCAGTCATCTGGGAAACTGCAGCACTCACCTCACTAGTTTCCCTTCTTTCAAGGATCGCTGTCCTGCATTGACTGAAGTCGGGTGACTGAAAGCATAGTTTCGTATATGTTGTCCAGTTACTCAGTTCTTTCAGATAGGAGGGTAAATCTGATCCTTATTCCATTTTGATCAGAAACAGAATTTTCTGCATCAACTCCTAAATTTTTTATTTTTTGTCTTTTAGTACCTAGCCATGACTTGGTTTTATTTTATTCCTGTCATGTTTTTGTTTCTCCCACAATTGACTATCATCCACTAGTAGTATATTCTAATATTTTAAATTCAATAATATGTTTTTATTCAGACCAACCTCAGTTTATTTAAGTATTAATTAAGAAATATTTTGTGTTATCATAAAGATTTCTTGTATGCAATTCATAAGAATAAAATTAACTTTTCTTATTTACATTTTGTTTAAAAGAGAATATATGAAGGTATCATGTTGACTGAAACTTGCTTTACAAATTCTAGAAAAGGGTAATTATTATTATCATATTTCCCAGTAAGAACTTTTTTCCAAACTAAATTTAAAGTGTCAATGTTCTACTAACCCAAAACTTTCAAATAATATCTAAAGTTTATTGAGCTCTTACTATTTGTCAGACATCGTTTAAGAGCTTTGTATGCATTGGCTCATTTATTCCTCAAAACGTGTGAAGTAGATGACTGCATTAGTCAGGGTTCTCCAGAGAAGCAGAACCAATAGGAGGTAGGTGTGTGTGTGTGTGTGTGTGTGTAATACAAAGAGATTTATTATAAGGAATTGGCTCATGCAATTATGGAAATAGGCAAGACCCAAGATCTACAGGATGAAACAGTAAGCTGGACACTTGGAAGAGGCAATGGTTTAGTTCCACTTTGAGTCTGAAGCCTGAGAACCAGGGAGCTGATGGTGTACTTCCTGTCTGAAGGTTGGAAGGCTGGAGACCCGTAAAGAGCTGATGTTTCAGTTTAAGTCCAAAGTTAGAGAAAAAAATAATGTCGTAGCTCAAAGCCGGGAAGAATTCTCTCTTACTCAAGGGACAGTCAACCTTTTTCTTCTATTCAGACCTTCAACTGATTGGATGAGACCCATTCACATTAGGGAGAGCAATCTGTTTTACATAGTCTAGTGATTCAAATGTGAATCTCATCCCAAAACACCCTCTCTGACATACTCAGAGTAGTGTTTTACCAAATATTTAGGCACCCAATGGCCCAGTCAAGTTGACACATAAATTTTATAAACCTTATAGCTGAAGCAACTGAGTCCCAGAAAGGTAAATCATTTGGCATTAACAGTTGAGTCAGGATTTGAACCCCATTGGTCTGTCCCCAGAGCATATTTAATTATTCTGCAGGGTTACTTCTCATAGAATTTCCTGGAGATTAATTTTGAAAACAAACATTTTAAGATGTCTCTTGAGAAGAAAGAAAATAGGAATTTGATTTTAGTGATAATGATGAATGGAGTCTTGCTTTTATTTTTCATGCAGATGGACATCTACAGAAATTGAGCTCTTATCTCAACCTTATCTAAAATCTTTAGGTGGTATTTCCCAGTTAGACAGGCAGTAGGGACACTGTTGCATGTATATTGAAGATGAAATATCCACTATCATACTTACCCCACGTCTCTAGCAAAGGTTAGAATTGGCAGAAATGGCAGGAAGAAATGCAAAAATTTGGTCTTAATTAACAAAACAACAAAAATAGTAAGAATAATAATCCCTTATATTTTCTTCGAATGTTATGATTCTAATTTTTATGGTAAGTTTTATTTAGACAAAAGACAGGCAATTTCTGCTTTCTAAAATTTAGAATAAATTGCTCTATTATAATAGTGCATTAAAATTATTATTATGGTAGACATCTTAGAAAAGACTGTATCTTCTATACAGTATCTTGCTCTTACTACAATAAACAATAATAATTTGTTTCAATGAACATTCTCTTCTGGGTTATTTTAATATTAAGAAAAATTAAGGTCCAATTTTTATGACTTATAAAGATGCCACTTAAAACTAGAAAAACTGTGATGCCTGGTAGAAAAGTAGTTTTTATAAATGGGAAGTAAAAGGAAGAATATTCTCCAAAATGCCACTCTTCCCAGGTGAGATACGGCTGGCAACATTATTATATATTCAAATATATCATATGGACATATGGTTTCTAATTTTTGGCTTAGGCAAGTGTTGATCTCTTGTATTTTACCTGTAGCTAAAGCCATAAAATCAGAATGATTTGCTTATGAAATTTAGCTTTTTCTCAGAAGTTTCCATTTAATAAGAACTGTCCTAATTTTTCCGTTCTTATGTAAATTTAAGAAAAACTGAGCTTAAGTGAACACGGGATATTATATTTTACCACAGTTCACTTTGTCTCATTTATCCCCTACTATTTATACATATTTTGATCTTTTTATTGAAAATATAAGTTGTTTACTTCTTAGATTGTTTTTCTTGTACTTTTGATGACTATCCACATTTGTAGGTATGCTTGCAAGTCACCAAACAAAAAATAAACTATAAAAATATGATCACCCTGTGTCTTTCAGAGGATTATGATACACAGTTCTATTGTCTGGATAGCATCTTATTTCATGATCTTTTTACATATTTAAACAAATTAATTTGATATGATCTCTAAAGTAGCAATACACGCTGATCTAAAGTAATTGTTGAAAAAATACTAATTTCGAAGTTAATGATGTTGTGTAATGTAGAGAAGTTTGATGCTGTTCAAATATGCTTAGAGATTGGAAAATTAGAACAGCAAAAGGGGACAGTCTGTGATTCCCAGGCATCCGACCTCACTTTAGCTCCCTACTTAAAGAAGGGAACTTGTTTCCAGACCTCAGTGAATCCACGTTTGTCCTGCTGCCCCTGCTGCTGAATAGAAACCAAGTTCACCTTCGGATGCCGCTGCAGGAACTGTGGCGTCAGCACCACCACCTTCATGCTGACACAGACTCTGTGTAGTTGGTGAAGATGCTAGAGCCTCCTGTGGATTCAGCGAGGCTTCTACTGTCTTCTCACCTCCAGTCTCAGGTGCAGAGCTTCAGTGCCAGAACCTGACACTCCGCTGTCAGGGAAATCTGGAAATGTAATTTAGGAGCTTCCAGACTCGGGCAGATTAAGAAGAGTAGATGTGGGGATGAATATCAATGGACAATATTGGGCAGTGTGCTCTCTGCATAGTGTACACAGAATGCCTATCATGGCAACTTATAATGCGGCTTTTGACACTTTCAGCAAATCTCAAGGTTACAAAGCAGTAATAAAATCAATCACTTTTAATAGTACTTCCAAATCTGGCGGCAAACAGGATCAGTGCATTGCAATGCATGTTTGATTTGCCTTTATTACAATATTTGGAAAGGTCACCAAAAAGAAATTTAATTCTTATATGAACACTAAGCATATGTAAAACATGTAAATAAGATTTGACTCTGATTTACATCAGTGATCTAGTTTCTACCAATAAAAATCACATCATATCATTTCTCTCTTTTAAATGCTCCTCTGATGCTTACTACTTTATAGTAAAATCCGAAGCATCCACATCTTGCTAGTAGCCATGATGCCTGGGTCAGAGTGTAGCTTGAATCTCATAGAACACCCTAATCACCTCACTCACCATGTCCTCTGACTTGCTCCCACATGGGAAACCACTTTTAAGGACTTTGTCACTAACTAGTCTCAATGCCTACATGCTTCTTTCCTGGTTTTTGGCATGGCTGACTCCTTCTAATTTATTAAGTATCAGCTCAAATAGCATCAGAAAGGCCTTCGAACCAAGTCCATTTCAATCAATCAATCCCACCAACAAAGGCTCTCTAGCCCATTATCCAGTTTCATTTTTTAATAGAACTCATCGTTACATATATTTACAGTAGATGCTATTTTTGGTTTATGCATTTATTGTCTCTCCCCCTCCTTACTATAACATAAGTACTACAACGGTAAAAATTTGTTTCTCTTGATCTCTGCAGTTGTAAGTGCATCCAGAACAGTTCTTGTTGTAGGCAAACCATAAATATGTTTGAGGAGTCATCTAAGGAATTAACGGATGTGTGATCCTCATCATACACATACATAGCCAAACATTAGATGTTGTGATAGATACTGCCAACTGAATACTCAAGATTCATTTTCTCCTCCTCTTCTTAAAATAATGAATTAAGATGGTAAGACTCTTAGCAAAATAATACTAATCTCCCAGACACCTTTTCAGCTAGGTTTGGTCATGCTCCTGTGTTCTGACCATTAAGATGTCAGAGATTTATATGTCTTCTCAATTTCGAATCATGTGTGTGATAAGTGGGGAAGTTTCATTTCATGACAAAGTGTTTCCCAGTCTTCACTGTTGCTTCCTTTGATATTCTCCTGTCTGACTCATAGATGGGGGGTTGAATGATACAATTTTTGTTTTTTTTTAGGAAGATTAGCCCTGAGCTAACTACTGCCAATACTCCTCTTTTTGCTGAGGAAGACTGGCCCTGAGCTAACATCCGTGCCCATCTTCCTCTACTTTATACACGGGACGCCTACCACAGCATGACTTGCCAAGCGGTGCCATGTCCACACCCAGGATCCGAACCAGCGAACCCCGGGCCGCTGAGAAGCGGAACATTCGAACTTCACCACTGCGCCATCAGGCTGGCCCATGAATGATATGATTTGAATAACACACATCTAACGTCACCCATATCCTCAATGGTTTAGTGAGGCCTAAAATCTATGTTGCCTCCCTCCAATTTCAGAGCTTAATGCATGAGCATATGCATCAAGATTCAGCATCACTACTTGGAAGTTTCTCTGAATAACAAGAATCTACCTAAAGATTGGCATGGCATATCCTACAGACAAGATAACTGAACCTGTTCAAAACCATTTCCTCTTACTCTTCTTTGCCATGGAAGTTATAAAACTAAAATAATCACCCTTCTAGACTCCTTTTCCAAATAAATCGGCCATGTGAGATGTACCTGGCTGAGGAGATGTAAGTCAAGGTTTCTGGAGATAGGCTCCCTTCCGTTCAAAGATGCAGAGATATATACCAAAGGTGTTAAGCCCTTCCAACTAACTTTTTCTGCCAGAACTGTAGGTGCAACTCCTAGAGGTCCAGCACTCATTGCGTGACTAGGAGGATAAGTGCTGCATGCTCAGGAAGGCAGGGCTTGAAGACAGAGCCCAGGACCCTGGTTCCATTGGTGTTTTGCTGAGCCCTGAACCTCAAACCTGCACATTTTCTTGATTGTCTCATGGGAGAAAATGAATCCTCTAATTGTTTGAGCCAGTTTTTATGGAGTCTTCTATTGTTCACATCTGAACTCAACCTTGGCTGAAATAGAATTCATACTAAATATTACGTAGAACAGGAGTCAAAAAATTGTGGCCTGAAGACCAAATCCAGCTGGCCATTGTGTGGGTAAAGAAAGTTCTACTGGAACACAGAACACATTTACATGCAATCTTGGGTATTTAAAAATTTCCTGAATCTCTCACATGATTATGAAATTAAAGTGCAAAATGCTTTAAAATGGAAACACTTTGTAGCTATATGACCTTGGACTAGTCATTCATCACCAGTTAAAAGTGCTGACTCCTGATCGTCTAAGTTTCTTAGTCTCTCAATCTATGATAGCAAAAAACCCCACTAAAATCATTTATACTCGGTTTTAACTTTCAGCTCTTTGTACGAATCCTGGTGTATACGTTGGGAAGGTAAAAAGAAGAAAATATTTTTAAATGGTGTATAAATGTATTGGAAATTAGAAATAAGACTTTGAGCTTTCACAAATACTAAAAATTTAATATCATAGATGATATGTAGTAATTTAGAAGACAGAAAACAATCACTAAAGTGTGTCTAAATGCATCGTGTGTTTACGCCTTCTAGGCGGTCTCCAAAGATGGCCGCTGTCCGTCTCCTCCCTCCTTGCATAGGACACAGCTACACATAGCAAGAGGTGGACCAGCCCTGTGACTTGCCTCAACCCGTACAGTGCATTGGAAATTATGATCTGCCAGTTCTGGGCCCATCCATAAGACACCTAGCTGCTTCCCTCTGAAGAGAAGACAGATGTAAGAAATCCAGATACCTGGAGACCACCTTGCTGTAAGGACGCCCAACTTAGCCATGTGGAGAGACCATACATGGAGAAAAACTGAGAAATTCAATTGACAGCCCGAATGAGGTCTTCAGAAATACGACTCCTATGGAAGCATCCCAGTCAGCTCCCAGCCATTTGTACCATCCAGCTGAGTCCTCTGTATGATAAAGCTGAGTGAGCCATCTCTGCTGTGTCCTGTCTGGATACCCGACCGAAAGGATCATAGGAAAATAAATTAGCCGTTCTTTTAAGTCACTGAGTTTGAGGCAGCTTGTTAATGCAATGATAGATAATAGATAATGTATTTATTAGACAATAATAGATAATAATAGGAACATCAAGTCATCAGTTATGTTTTAATATACCCTTTTGTTTCTTTGTAAAATGAAATCAAGGTGACTATCTCAGCTTTGAAATTTCACATTCTGGAGTCTAGTTTCAACTTCGCTTGTAGCCTTCTGTAGTTTATCCAAACCTTAATGTATTATTTTTAAGACATTTTTATTCAGATACTTCAAATACAAGCAAAAGTTGCAAATCACCATGCAAGACATGTCTGGCAAGTTCTCATGATATCCCATTGGTTGACATAATCCTCAGGGGCAGCACACTGCAATCATTCTAATTCATTTAACATTTCTTGATAACTTACTTTAAGCATGCTCTGGGCAAAAAAATAATAAGCTATGATCCATACCTTTACATAGCTCACAATTTGTCGGAGGAAGATACCTTATTTAAATATAATGCATTTAGAGCTATAATAGCAATCGTTAAAAAGTGTATTGGAAATTTTCAATGCATTTTTTCCAAACATGATTTTTCAAAAGTTCAACTCAAAGGATCTAGCTAAATGTGAGCTGAGATCCAAATCAACTGGTCAAAGCTTTTTTGACCAGCATAGTACCTGACTCAGGCCAAATTGATTGGATTCTCACTCTTACAATATTTTCATAAGGACTCAGGTACTTTTGTGAGTTAATATGAGCTCCTAAACTGCAAGGTTTTCAGTGTCTGTGAAGGCTGTGTTTGGTCACGTGCTCAGAGACCTAGAGAAAACTGGTCTTCAGAAAGAAGTAAAAGATGCAGAAAGATTTATAGACAAAATGCCATATGGATCCTGACAGACAGAGAGGAAGAGAGCAGAGGAAATAAAGATATCTGCCATTCCTGGTTCTGGTCCCTCTGGAGACCTGACAAAATATGCAGCTGAGAGCTATCCCATGTCCTAGCAGTTCGTTTCCCTTTTTTATTTGAACCAGCTTGAAGAAGTTCTCTTATTGTATCCCAAATTTTATGCAGAAAACAGACACACAGATATTGGAGAAAAGAAGTCTGTTTCTTTCAAATAATAAGGATTAAGATAATCTTAACAAAGCCCTTGAAGGTGAATTAGGCAGTCTAGGAAGATGGAGAAAAACTGGAGGATGAAAAAAACTACAAGCAATTGGAACCTCAAACCCATGCAAAAAGCATAGGTCTTTTGGGAAACACCTTTGCTTCTGCGTAATTGATAGCATCTCTGGGGGCAGAGTAGCTGGAGGTGAGGCTGAAAAGGATGGTTCTGGCAAGTTTGAAATGGATTATAAATATCATGCTACTGAATTCAACCTATCCATATTAGATTTGAGGAGCCATAGAAGACATTAAAGGAAATGAAATGACAATGTGTCTTCTATTTTCTTATGGGTGTAAAGTAAAGGCAACTTTTGAGGTCTTATCTAATTGGTAGATATAATAGCACATGACTTATGATATACTTGTGGGTTTATGTGTTTCTTCTTGGCATTTGCATTCTGAGTGCAGAATGGCTGGTTAGGAAATAAATATTATGCAATTTCTCATGTAATATGTATAAACCAGTAATAGTACATTTTCTACCCAAAGTCATGGTTGATGGTCTCATTTATTTTTTAAGTGACCAAAGGGACTAAAGACCCTCCAGACATCTCTAATGAAATAACTTACTTGTGTCAATACACTAGCCTTCTTGAGAAATGTCTATAATTCCTAACTGTGGTTATATTTTTAATATCCAGCAATATTTTTTCTTTGATTTTTGTAGAGGGAGATACAAAGTTATACAGTTTCAAGGACATACACAGCTGATAATAACTAAGGCTGTGATTTCACTGCAGCACTTGTTTCCTGATATGTTCAAAGTATTTGTCATGTACTACAGCAATGGACTAAGCCAATGGCCTGTATTTGCATATGGTTCAATACCCATGACAGATAATCTCATTCTAAACAGCAAACGGAGCTAAAAGCACCATTTATCAAATTTATCATACTTTGCGTTATCTCCTTCCCCTCTTCCAGTTACAAACTTTATAAAAGAAATAACAACCTTTTTTTTTGGTAAGTCTCAACATTAACCTCAATATGAATGTCTTCATTAGATATGGAAACAAAAAGCATTGCAGAGTTCTTGAATCAAATCATAATCTGGTAATGTGGGCAATATTTCTTAATTTCTTGGCCAAAGCTCTAGTCTTTTTCAACTTTGCACTACTATGAGCTTGGACATAAAATAGACAACTTAGAAAGTCAGATTCATCTTAGGCTAATACTATACATTTATGATTAAGATCTATTACTCACAGAAATAAATTTCTGCCCCTAATGATATAACACCAAGTTGTATTTGGTTCACATTACCCTTTAAAAATAAATAAAGTCCAATTTCATTTTCTTTACTCTGTTCTTTTCTATGTTATTTTCTCTCTAGAATTTCCTATTGCTACTTCATCCAACCTTTAAAATTCATTGTTGTTCTTGTAGTTGACTTTTCCTGTAGTTCCATCTATTTTTCTTTTACAACATGAAAGTAAACTGGATGATGATTAACTTGTTTATCTTCATTTATAAGTGGTTAGGTCTATTTAAATAGTATGCATTTAAAAATTTATGCAAATAAAAATTAGTTTCCATTTATATGTAAGAATTCAAGTATTTTGTTTCTTCTCATTTTGCCATACTAATAGGCTCATATTTCTCACAGAGAAATTATAGTTTTTACACATTTATCTCGCACAATTTTTATGGGGGCACACTGTTGCTATTCCTTCAATAATGTTATAATATATGGTAAATGATATTTACTATAAGAGTCTGAACTACAGAAAAATAATGTTGATACTAAAATTCAAAATAACAAGCATTTATAAAGCTATGTGAACATTTTTTTTATGATGTTGTCTTGCATGATGATTTCAGTCACATTTTTTTTTACCAAATAGATAATTCAAGAGGTTATCAACCTCTGTCAGATTTCTGGCTGATTAGGGCATATTATAAGCTGTCTACAAAAGTGTTTGTTAGATAATATTAATATAGAAGCACTACTCATACAAACAGCATAAAGAATCAAATTCACAATATGCCTCAAACTCTGAAATACAGTAAATGAGAATCTATCCACATATTTTCTTCCCAGACTTCTCATGGGGCCCAAGAAACACCCAGCAAAAGCAAATCTAATACAATACTTAAGACTTATTAAAATACTCATTGAAATTCACTGATTATCTACAAAAGAATATGTGCTATAAGAAAAGATAGCATGTTGTAGTTAGACATTATTTATAAAATAATGGAAAAATAAAGGCGGCTCTAATTTTAGCATCGATGGCCAAGAAGCTCTGGATATTTTAATTTCAATGAAGAGGAAATGTGTTCTTATTGAAGATATTTGAAACTCTAGTTATCTAAGTTTATTGCTTTACCTTATATAACAGTAATACTGTGGCTGACACTGAAAAATATTATAATAATACAAGAGGTTATTATAATATCACGTTAATAAATGATAGCAATGTGTTGGACATTACACAAAACAAAACTTATAGGCACACGTTCTGCTGAAGGAATTTTTACTCTAGAAAAAAATACTAAAACTTAGTTGCTAAATGTTGTTTTAATGCTTTATGTGCTTTACCTCATTTGTTCATCAGAAGGACTCATTTTACATATGAAGAATCCAAAGCTCAGATAAGCGGTTTGCTTTGAATTACATACCTAATAAACGGCCAGTAGCAGCGAGTCAGTCTGGGCTCATCATAATTAGACAAAGAGGATGGCTCTGCAGACACTCAAAAGAAAAGAAAAAATGGAGTAAAATTAATAAGAATTTTATTCGATATTCAGTTTTATTATCAATCAAATTTGAAGATGCTAAGTGTCTTAATAGAAAATACTCTTTGTGAGCAAGAAAGGCAAGAGCTCACTAGATGAGAAGCTTATGCACAAATGCAGGAGAAACTTTCATGGGAACATAGGCTAAAATTTAAATCTGTAGAGATAGAGATTCTAATCAGATGGGGTATAGAGTTCTAAGAAAAAAACACCTTTAACAATATTTTTTAAAAATACTATAGATGTCTAACAGACCAAAACTTCAGCATTTTTAAAATACATGAGGAGTGAGCTGTTTCTGGAAAATGATTCTTGAACTCAAGAGAGAAGCTCCATTGTCTGAATGTGATGAGTAACTGTGGCGCCATGTTGCCACCAACCAGAGGATGAAGCCAGCACCCAGGGTGTCAGAGTAGAAGGGCAGAAAAGCCCAAATCCTTCAGTTACTGAATCAAGCACCTCTGAAGGTGTCCTCCCACTAGACCAGTACTTCCTAGAATTTTTATGATATAAATATTAAATGATGCTATTTGTAAATCACACTGATATTGACCAGTTCAGTAGAGCCAGCTGCCATGGCCTATTCAGCTGCCCTGAGGGTGGACAAGATAACTCCTTCAGAACATTCCATTCACAGACCATGGGCCATCAGATGAAATCCACCCCATTTAGGCCTCTGCTCTAGACTATGCATCATCAGGGACAATAAATTTTATTTTAACACAGTTTGAATGTTTTCTGTTGTTTTCAGTCATAAAGCTTCTACTGATACCAAAACCTCATAGGATTGGTATCAATTAAGTATACTTTTAGCTACAGGTAAATGAAAATCTGGCAAATTTTGCTTAAAAAAATGGGAGTTTGTTTCTCATATAAAAAGTTTGGAAAAAGGCGGTCTAGAACTCGTAGTCACTCAACAGTACCATCAGAATCCCAGGCTCTCCTCTCTACTTGTTTATCCACTTGGAGTTATTGCTTCACAGTACAGGAATCTCGACTGCTGTCAAGCCAGGCATTGCATCTATGTTTATGAGAGAAAGAAGAGAAATCAAAACAACTCTTTTCTTAAGGTGTTATCTTTTTGTTTGGGAAGGACAACCAGCAGAGTTCCCATTATATCTTGTTTAGCTGAAGTTGGTCACATGCTCATCCCTTAGAGCTATCAGTAAAAATAAGTTGTCGTGCTGGCTTCAGTCCAATCATGCTAGGTTAGACATCCTTCCTGGAATCAAAGGATCTCCTTTGGCTGCCTGAAGAAATTGAAGCTCGGGGCTGGCCCCGTGGCCGAGTGGTTAAGTTCGCGCGCTCCGCTGCAGGCGGCCCAGTGTTTCATCGGTTCGAATCCTGGGCGCGGACATGGCACTGCTCGTCAGACCACGCTGAGGCGGCGTCCCACATGCCACAACTAGAGGAACCCACAACAAAGAATACACAACTACGTACCGGGGGGCTTTGGGGAGAAAAAGGAAAAAAATAAAATCTTTAAAAAAAAAAAAAAGAAATTGAAGCTTGCTTACCAGGGAAGCAGGGGACTTGGAGGAACAGATTTTCACAGAAGGAACAATGTTCTGTACTTGCTATGGGGTTCTTGTAAGGCTTACTCAGATACAAAACTCTTAGTACAGTGCCTATTATGCAACAGTCATTTAATAAATGTTAGCTATTATATTATTATCATCATTATTATCATTGTGGTCAAATCAGTAGTATATTCATCTCAGTCCTATAAACATCAGAATAATATTTCCTTTCATTAAAAAATGGGGAGAGTGGGGGCTGAATCCATGGCATAGTGGTTGAGATCAGTGTGCTCCACTTTGGTGGCCCAGGTTCGTGGGTTTGGATCACAGGCATGGACCTACACCACTCGTCAGCCATGTTGTGGTGGTACCCCATGTACAAAATAGAGGAATATTTGCACAGATGTTAGCTCAGGGTGAATCTTCCTCAAGTAAAAAGAGGAGGATTGGCAACAGATGTTAGCTCAGGGCAAATATTCCTAAAAAAAAAAAAAGAGAGAATGCTCTTTTCTCCCATTATTTCACTTCACATTTATATCTATCATCTCTTTCTCTCTCTCTCTCTCTTTCTCGCTCTCTCTCTAAATATATATATATATATATATATATACACACAGATGTATATGACTTTTTATTGTAGTAAAAACAGATAACATGAGATCTGCCCTCTTAAATTTTTTTGTATAGTACAACATTGTTAACTATAAGCAATGTTGTTCAGCAGATCTCTAGAACTTATTCATCTTGCATAACTAAAACTTTATACCTTTGAACAACATCTCCCCCGTGCCCCCTCTCCCAAGGTCCTGGCAACCACCATTCTACTCTCTGCTTCTATTAGATTGACTATTTGAGATTCCTCATATAAGTGGTATCATGTAGTATTTATTTTTCTATGTCTGACTTATGTCACTTAGCATGATGTCCTCCATGTTCATCCACGTTGCCACAAATGGAAGGATTTCCTTCCTTTTTAAGGCTAAATAATATTCCACTTTGTGAGTGTGTGTGTGTATCACATTTCCATTTTTCATTCATCTACAGATGGACACTTAAATTGTTTCCAAGTCTTTGCTATTGTAAATAATGCTGCAATGAACATGGGAGTGGGTATCTATTCAAGATCTTGATTTCAATTATTTTGGGTATATACTCAGAAGTGAGACAGCTGAATCATATGATAGTGCTATTTTTAATTTTTTGAGGAACCTCCACACTGTTTTCCGTAGTGGTTGCACCAATTTACCTTCCCACCAATGGTGTACAAGGGTTCCCTTTTCTTTACATCCTTGCAAACAATTGTTATCTTTTGTCTTTTAGATAGCAGCCATTCTAGGTGTGATGTGACAGTTCATTGTAGTTTTGGTTTGTATTTCCCTGATGATTAATGATGTTGAGCACCTTTTCATACACCTGTTGGCCAGGAACTGAACAGACATTTGTCCAAAGAAGATATACAATGGCCAACAGGTATATGAAAAGATGCTCAATAGCTTGTCTTTTTGAGTTCCACAGAAAATCACATAGATATAGCTTCTTCCATTTTCTCCAGCTGCTCTATATCCGGGGCTAAATCTGGTGCAAAATATCATACTTTCCATCTCGTCTCTCCAAAGTTATTCCATAAATGCCACATAAAAAACCTCCTCCAGAAAAGTCTCTCTTCCCATGCAAATTTCCTTATATCCGTGTGTCTTCAACACGCCATCACATACTTCCAGACTGTCTGATTTTCAGTTTAGAGTCCACTAAACTGTGGCTTGCCTTTACATATCTAAAGAGCCCTATTATCTGTTGTATTTTAGCAAGAGGACAAATTCCTCACTGATTAGCCTGGCGTATATTACACCATTACTTGAGATGTATTGTTTCATATCAAGGTGTTTTCACTGGTAAAAGTGAATATATACATATGCTACATTATTGCTAATTAATACCTTTGTGTAGTTTAGTTTAATGAGTTTTTTTGGTCACCCTGTCTCTCTTAACAGATGCATTTTGATGGAAGAGAAGAGACAGGATTGACATAAAATTTTCACTACCACCAACAGAACGCAAGCCAGCTCAGGCCACTCTGCTGGAGAGCCCTGCATAGCCAAAGGCTCAGATTCACAAGACTTGGTCCTGTGCATAGGAGGGATCATGACATTTGGGTCTTTTCTGAATAAAGTTTGAAAAAAAAAGTCATCACAGGTTTTCCTCTGAAATACTTTTTTCACTTCATGTTGGTTGATAACTCTACAATTCATCCCATTTTACTTTGAATAATGGGATTCAAAGATCCTCACAATTTTAAAATGAAACACATCTGAGACTATCTAGTATGGGAATGAAGCATGAAAAGGCTTCTGAAACTTTTGAAATGGAAAATGGAAAAAAAAAAAAACCTGTGCAGATCAAAATGCATTTCATGTTCAAAATTTTCCAAAGAAACAGACTTCCTGAAACTATTTTTCATAAGTTAGTTTTTGGTTCAATTGGTCAGTATAGGATAATAGAATCAAACATTACCGTATTTATTGCAGCTTTCTAAAAAGAAAGTATTACTCTTTTCGAAGTAGTTTTAAAGACTAAAACTGTCAGCAACATTATTGTCTTATATTTTATGTAAAAATGCATTTTATTATTTAATGATTGAAAGCTCTCATTGATTTGCTTTTCAAACACCTCTGGACACAAAAGTGACTAGTAATGCAAATAGTGAAAGAAAGTGATGCTGAAACTCTGACATTATATTATTGTGATGGTTCATTTTATATGTTAACTTGGTTGGGCCCAGACATGTAGTCAAATACTATTCTGTATGTTTCTGGGAGGGTATTTTTGGATGAGATTAACATTTAAATGGGTGGACTTTAAGTAAGGCAGATGGCTTTCCCTAATACGGGTAAACCTCATCCAGTCAGTTAGTTGCAGGCCTGAAGACAGCAAAAGGCTGATCTCCCAGAGCAAGAGAGAATTCGGCCAGCAGGTGGCCTTTGGATTCAAACTGCAGATTTTGGACTTGCCGGCCTCCATAATTGCATGCGTCAATTCCTTAAAATAGATCTGTGTGTGTCTGTGTGTGTGTATGTGCATATATCCTGTTGATTCCTTTTCTCTGGAAAACCCCGACTAGTACAATTATATAGGTGGCTTTGGTCTATTAAAGTAAAAAAGGGGTAAATGTCAGCTTAGAAACTGACATTATATATATATAAAACGAGAACTTTGTTGAACTCATGAGTATTCAAAGATACTTGAAATAATATAGCACTTTATATTTTTACTTATTGAATTTCTATCTTTCATAACTATATGGACCATGCATTCTTCTGGTGGGATGTAAGTTGATTAAACCTTTCTGGTAGGTTGCTTTGTAATATGTATCAACATACTATACTAAAAAGTATAATATTACACACCTATTAGAATGCCCAAAATCTGGAATGCTGACAATACCAATGGTAGCAAGGATGTGGAGCAACAGAAGCTCTTATTCATTGCTGGTGGGAATGAAAATGGTCAGGGACTTTGGAAGACAGTCTGGCGATTGCTTACAAAACTAAACATACTCTTACCATATGATTTACAGATCATGCTCCTTGGCATTTACCCAATGTAGCCACCCCTGACGCAGGAAGGGTTAATAATCACTGGAAAAGGCTTGCCAACAAACTGTGACCTGGAGGTGAGAAGGCCGGTTAGCCAATGACTGGTAAGACCTCCAGGGGGAGGCAACCTAAGCCAGGCACCGGCCCCCCCGGGCCACAGATGGAGACACGATATTGATATCGAGAGCAGGAGGAGCCGTTGCCTAGGAGGCCTTGCATGCTCTGAGATAAAATATACGAGCACAGCAATAACATGAAAATATCAAAACAGAGGCCAAGGGAGGTCTCCTTGAGAAATCACTAAGAATTCTTGGCATTTGCTAATTACATTGTCCAGAACGCCTGTGTACGTTTAACAGATGTAAGCTATGTATATATTGAAACACTGGTTATAATAAACTCAGAGTGGCCATCAGCCCTCTCTGCATCTATCCTGATGTGTACATTGGATTGCAACACCGACACCCAAAGGACTTGAAAGCTTGTGTCCACAAAAGAACCTGCACGCAGATGTTTATAGCAGCTTTATTCATAACTGCCAAAACTTCGCAGCAACCAAGCTGTCCTTCAGTAGGTGAATGGTTAGTCCAGACAATGGAATATTATTCAGTGCTGAAAAGAACTATTAAGCCATGAAAAGCCAGTGAAGAAGCTTAAATGCCTATTACTAAGTGAAAGAAGCCAATCTAACGAGGCTACTTACTGTATGATTCTAACCCCATTCTGGAAAAAGGAAAACTATGAAGATCAGTGGTTGTTAGAGGGTTGGGAGGGGGAGATGACCAGGTAAAGCACAGAGGATTTTTAGGGCAGTGAAAATTGTATGATATTATAATGAAGGATATATGTCATCATACATTTGTCAAAATCCATAGAATATACACCGAGTGAACTATAATGTAAACTATGAAATTTAGATAATAATGATAAGTCAATGTAGGTCCATCATTTGTAACAAATGTACCACCCTGGTGGGGGATGCTGTTAATGGAGGCACTTATGCATGTATGGGGGCAGGTAGTATATGGGAAATCTCTGTACTTTACCCACAATTTTGCTGTGAACCTAAACTGCTGAAAAGTTAAACTGTTAATTTAAAAAAGCACATAATATTTTTTACTAAGAATTTATATCTGATAATTTACTTAAGCAAATATTTAAAATTAAAGCAAAAAACAATGTGTTACACATTTTTTACTATAATATTACTTATTAAGATGAGAACAAGAAGCTTAATTATTGACAGTTCTTTGTAGAGTTGAATCATCTATACAATTAATTGATAATTGTCATTCACTTTGCTAAAAAATAGCATTTATAGATATTCCTCATGATAAAGTGATAAAATATATTGTGAAACAAAATGCTGAATGTTTGTAAGGAAAAATCATGCAGACTCACACTCATAGTTGAGGTGACTTTTTAAAGTATTATTTTTCAAGCCACAGTGGTTTCTTCATTCTGGGTTATTGGTTAAAATGTCTTTAGGAGGCAAATATATTCTGGAGAATAAAGCATTTGTTCAGAATCTTTAGTCATGCAGCTATAAGTTAATTACAGGCATCTTGGGGTGACCTGAAATTAGTAGAATAATCCTAACACAGTATTCTGTTAAATAATATAAAACACTTTGTTATTTGGGAGTGAAATTTAATTCACCTCAATTAAAAATATTTTTGTGTAGTCTATTTATAAACAAATACAAAGCTAGGTCATGGGAACAGTGGAGTGATGTCATGCTATCTTCATGCTGTTTACAGAATTACAATTCATTAATTGTTTAATACCTCATGACAAGTACTAAACAATTCTTTCCCAATAAAATATGGGATCAAAATGTGGATGAACATATGAAAGGAAAGTATAGAGAGCCGTGAGAATACATAAACTGGAGTGGAGCTGGGAGGAATTCGTGGAATTGATGATATATTGGGCATTGAAATATAACAGAGATCTAGGTAATGAGGACGTCACACAGAGAAGGCCCTGAAAGAAGCTGAGTGGCCAAAATCCTGCGAGTGTAGGAAAGTGGAATGAGATGAAACTCAAAGGCTCCTCACATGTCAAATCATGTAGACTGAAACTGATTGTATTACTTGGGAAAATCATCCAAATTCTCTACACTTTAATTTTCTGATTGTTAGGTAAAGATAAATGAAAAGCACTAATAAAAGACAAATGCAGCAACAAACTTACCTTCCAGATTTTATTTTGAGATGCTAGGATGTAATGTACAGCATGCTGACCATAGTCATACCTCGATAAATTATAAAAGATAAATAAAAAAACAAAAACAAAGCAGAATAAATCAGCAATAAAGTCTTTTGGAGACCACGTTGCTTTCTTAATGTGGCTCTGTTTTTATGTTCACCTTCAAACAAACCTGTTAAAGTTGTTTGATACCTGCTCTTTCTAGTTTTTCTTATCACTCATTCAGTCATGTCTAGCTCTGTCCTTGTTGCCCCAAACGTCACATTCCATAGTTATTGTCAATAAACCTGCTTTTAAATGCAATGCTTACATTTTCCCTTAGGAGCGAGGCTTCAGTTTCCTCACCCCCTTAACAATAGTTCACAAGGTCCACCATTCTCTCTTTCTTGAAACCTCATTTTGTTTGGTTTCTTTGGAGGATACTGTCTCCTGGATATTGATTCTATGTTCTACCGTATTTTCTCCATATTCTATCTTCCCCCTACAGACCATAAGTACTGAAGATCCTGAGGGCTCCATTGTAGACACCTCTACTTTTTCTTTTCTTCTGACTTTATTCTATGTGATCACATCCATTCTTATATTTAAAACATGCCATTTATATTCTGGAAAGTTTTCTGAGTCTAACTTCTCTTCTGAATTTTAGACTAACATTTGCCACTGTCTTCTCCACGTTTATCTTGCATGTTTGATAAGCATTGCAAATAACATGCCCAAATGTGTCTCTTTATAGTTCTCCTCTCATCTATGATGTTCCCCAAATCAATAAAAAGCACTATATTTTTTACCTCACTGTTTAAGTAAAAAACCTGGGAGTCTTTCTTGATTTCATCTCTCTAAGCACATTCAAATCCATTGCTAAACATTACCAAGTTTTCTTGATAAATATTATAAAAATTTTCCACTTTGTTTTGTCTCTATTACCACCAAGTGTCAAAATATCTGAATTTATCACAGTTTATTAAGATAAATTGTCTTTGTGTCTTGTAAGAGTACAATCATACTCTATATCGTGACCCTTTATAAATGCTTAATTAATCACATTAGTTCCCTTTCTGAAACTCTTCAAAGGATTTCCAATTCCTGTTAGATTTAATTCAGAACCTTTAGCATAGCTGAGGCCCTAGGTGATCTCATCCCTCAGATATCCAAGTTCACTTAGGCTATACTTCTTTTATTGCTATCAGTCTTTTGCATTTTCACTTACTGTCACTCCCCCAGAGAGGACTCCTTCTATATTGTCTAAGGTACCCCATCTTTCCTTAACTTAGATTAGCATTTCTCAACCTCAACGCTGTTGTGAACTTGGGCTAGGTAATTCCCTTTTTTGAGGGGGCTTTTCATGTGCCTTGTTTATCAGCATCCCTGGGCTACATCCGAGAGAGGTCAACAGCACACCCACACCCCCCTCCCCAACTGTGACAACCAAATTGTCTCCAGAAATCATCAATGTCTTTGCAAGCCAAACCACCCTTGCTGTAGAACCATGGATCTAGATTTTAGCATCATGTAGATGGTCGTCTTCAATATTGTAACAGTCTTTGTTTATATTAGTATTTAGTAATTTACTAGACTCTATGCTGCTTTGTTCCATAGAGATTTGGTCTCCATTTTGTTCATTCTTCATGATGTACCAAGCACAATGTCTCCCGATAGAGACAGCACAGAAAATTCTTTTTAGTAAACGGATAAAGGGAAATGCCATCATTCTCTGAGAA